>NC_048223.1:126001728-126042068 GCF_002007445.2 Ailuropoda melanoleuca
TGTGGTTTTGATTTGAATTTCCCTGATGGCTAATGATTTTGAACATTTTTTCATGTGTCTGTTAGCCATTTGTATGCCTTCATTGGAAAAGTGTCTGTTCATACCTTCTGCCCATTTTATGATTTGTTTATTCATTTCTCGTGTATTGAGTTTAAGAAGTTCTTTGTAGATCTTGGATACCAGTCTTTTATCTGTAGTATCATTTGCAAATATATTCTCCCATTCCGTGGGCTGCCTCTTGGTTTTTTTGACTATTTTCTTGGCTGTGCAGAAGCTTTTTATCTTGGTCAATTTTAGACCGTTTCCATCCCCTCAGGAAGAGCTCTGCGCCTCCAGCAATCACTCCGCGGTTCTCCTGCTCCCCTTCCCCTCTCTCAGCAAACACTTTCTGTTTTCCTGATTTCCCGGCTCTGGGCGTCTCATATGAATGGAATTATACCATCTGTGGGCTTTGGTGCTGTTTTCTTTCTCGAGTATCACGTTTTTAAGATCCATCCGTGTGGTGGGAGGTGTCGGAACTTCATTCTTTTTTATGGCCTTGGTCACCTCCCACTGTGTGGATATACAACATTTTGGTTATATATTTGTCACCTGATTCACGCTTAGATGGTTCCCACTTTCTGTCGACGGCCAAGAATGCTGCCATGGACATTCACATACAGGTGTTTACATGGACGTGTGTGTTCAGTTCCCGTGGGTGTTTCAGCAGGGCTGGGACTGCTGGGTTGTGTGTAACCCTGTTTTGTTGTCTGAGCAGCTGCCACACTGTTTCTCGCATTCCCACCACAGCGCACGAGGATTCCAGTTCTTCCACATTCTCTCCAATACGTCCTACTGTCTGGCTCTTTGATTCCAGCCCGATGAGAGGGTACGAAGTGCTGTTTCATTTTGGTTTTGATTTACGTTTTCCTGATGATTAATGATGTCAAGCAAAGACTTCTATAACATTTTAAATTTGGAGCAGTGGAAACGGGCACTGGGGACATTATTCTCTCTATTTTCTGTGTGTTTTTATGTTGTCTAAGCATGGGTTGCTTACATCTTGCTTTACGGAGTGTTTTTGCACAGCCTACCCTAGAAAATGGGAATGATGGGGGAGCTGGGGTGTGAGCAGGCCCCTCGCACTTGCCCCCGCAGCTCTGCCTGCCCCTCACTCAGGAAGGCCAGCGCCGCTCCTCCCCACGTCCCCAGCCCCAAGCAGCCATCTTCCCAAGACAGAAGGTCATTCACTCTGTTCCCGGAGCAAGACTTCCCCACAAGTCCATGAGGACATCATCAGCCATAACGATGCTTAGGGAGGGCTTTGCAATGTCCTGGAGCCCTGCCAGCTGCATCTCTGCCCTGCCCCCCGGGGCCCCATAGCTTGCCCAAACCACAGGCATGGAGGGAAGGAAGATCCCTCGGTGGTTGGGTCTTCAGCAATAAGGTGTCAGCGCTATGGTTTTCCACCCTGTTCAATCAGCCCCTGCTTGGGCTCCCAGCAATGCCCCGCACCAGCCCCTCAGAACCCTGGCCCCACCTGGCCCTGTGTCCAGCCCTCTCCTCCCCTCCTTCCGACAGAGACCCATCTGGAAATGAGTCAGCTGCAGGGGGGGCTTGCTGATTCACATGAGGAGCTGCTGTGGTTTCTCAGGAGCACATACACCGATAACAATAGTCCTGCCACGTCAGGGGCTGGCCACGGGCCAGGCCTCCCCATGGACCGTCCCGTGGAACCTTGTACAATGTAGAATGGTCTGAGGAAGGCCTGCTGTTACCACCTCTTCCCAGATGAAGAACTGGACAGGAAGAAATGAGGGAACACCAGGGCATCCCTCTGGGACCTCCCAGGGACGTGGCTGGGACCAGGCTCTCAGGGGCAGAGCCTGGCTCACGCTCAGGGCTGCAGAACCCCAAATTCCCGGGGGTCAACACCCCACTCTACTGCTTCCTATATGTCTGTGTCAAGGCCGGCAAAACGCTTTTAAAAAAATATGTCTTGTTTCTCTTTATTATCTTTATTTATTTTATNTGTCTGTGTCAAGGCCGGCAAAACGCTTTTAAAAAAATATGTCTTGTTTCTCTTTATTATCTTTATTTATTTGTTCCACCNTATTTTATTTCAGCTGGAGAAGATTGACAACACCCATCACCCCCACCTGAGCGCCTCGGCGGGGACAGAGGACAGAGGCCGGCGTGCACACAGACCCGCCAAAAGCCTGCCCACTGCAGGGCCCTGCTGCTCCATCTCGCTGGGAGGGGGCTTCTGTGGGCCCTGGGGCTCGTGGACGTGTGGGAGGCAGGGTGAAGGTTGTCCCTTGGCGCTTTTCCAATCAGGTGAGGCCGATATGTTATCTCGGGTGGATGGAGTGATTGCAGGCCAGGCAGGTCCTCTGAGGAGAGCATTGGCCATCACTGCTGCTTTCTCCTGAGTACCCTCATGGGAGGGTGTGGGAGCCGTGGGCCCCTCCTGTGGGCAGCCGGACACCAGCTGTCACCGCCAAGGACAGCCATGCGAAAGCTGCCCCTCGAGCTCGGGGTCCTCCTGACTTGGACTGAAGGGCATCAAAACATGACGTCTGGGGGAAGTTGGGCCGATCGTGAACACCTGAAGTGTAACGGGCCACTCTCTGTCTGACAGTAAGCCTTGGGCAAGGAGGCAGGACTGCTCCTTAGAGCAGGAGACCCCAGGGATAAGGAGCACATCGATTAACTGGCTCTTCCCTCACCTCTGGCCGCACATTCCTAAGGGGACTCGCAGGAGCCACGATGAATGCTCTCATTCATCCTGTCTGGGGCCAACAGTCTCTTCCCTGTGGAAAATGCTTCCCTCCACCACCACCCTTGATATCGTGATCCCTCAAAACTTGTGGCTGTGTCTTCTCATGTCCAGCTGGTGGTGATCAAGCTATCTAGTCTCCTTTGAAAGCTCTGGTTGGATTTCCTTTCTTCACAGGTTGGGTCCCAGGCAGACACGAGCCCTGTGCTTTGCCCGACTCACATGTTCACAGCTCAGACAATGGTCTTTGAAAGCTCTTATCTGTCTTCTCCTGCCCTGGGCACCAACTGCCCTCCCTGAACCTGGGCTGAGTCGTTGGGGACAGATAACAGCAGCCAGGCGTCTTCTGAGTGACACAGGGGAATACGTGCCAGGCTCCAGATCCAGGGCACAGGCAGCCAGCCGACTGTCCACCTGCATGGAGTATTCTTCTTCCTTCTTTGCTGCAACCTGTCCTCACCTGGAGGACACCTGCCTGGGGTTAGCTCGCTGCCTCTTCCCCCCACTGCACTCAAGGGTCACCGGCTGGTTCACGGCTTTCCTGTACCTGCTGCTACTTAGCCACTCCTGCTTATGGGAGACGGTTGCCTCTGAGCCTGCCTTCTGCTCACGTTCCCCGTGGCTCCTTAGGTGAGCGGGGCCCAAGAGCCTGTCACAGTCAGCTAGGGCTGCTGCCACAAAGTGATGAAGACTCGGGGGCTGAGAGAGCGGACACTTGTTTCTCACATTTCTGGAGGCTGGGAGTCCAAGATCAAGGTGTCTGAAGATGCAAAACCCACCCCAGATTCATGAAAAACATTTCCTGCAGTTCGAGGAGTCAAAAAAAAAATGATTCCTTCTTTGTTTTCTTCATTTTCTGCATTTATTTTTTATAATAATTTTTTATTATGCTATGTTAGTCACCATACAGTCCATCCCTAGTTTTTGATGTAAAGTTCCGTGATTCATTACTTGCGTATAACACCCAGTGCACCATGTAATACGTGCCCTCCTTAATCACTTAAAGAGAGAAATAAACAAAATTATGGACTACCTCAGCCTAAACTGAAACTTACAGAAGTCAAAAAAGAAAGAACATTCAGAGAACATTCTAGAAGCAGATTTCCCTCAAGAGCTAATGAAAATCTCGTGCTGGAAGGTCTTTGGATGAAGCCCCCAGACGGAGCATCTGCCCTAGCAGAAAGTGGCTTGTGATTTTAAAGCCTAAAATCGAGTTCCACATGTGAAGCCCAGCTTATTTCTACATCACTAGATACACTTCCCATTAGCTCAGGGCAAGTTCTTTAAGACAAAGGAATTACAATTGTATATATTTTGCAAAAATATGAATTTTTGTAAAAACATCAGGAAGCCCTCAAAAAGAAGGTTAATTCTAATTTATGGAGCAGGGCCTTGGGGTGGTAAACACAGAGATTGACAAAGTCATGGAGGTGAACCCACATGATGACATTCTGGGCCCCATAGACTGGATGGCACCCCAGATCCACTGGAAATGTTGACTTCAAACCTCCTTGTTGAGGACCTATGAAATGATGAGTTGATTTTCTCTAAATCAATGAGCAACTNACCTGTCCTCACCTGGAATCTGAATCCTTTTTGATGAAGATCTAAACTCTATGTCATGAAACTAACTTGGGTTCTTAACTGGTCTCCATGGATCACCTTTTAGGGAGGGGCCTTTGCCCGAAGGCCTAAAGACGCTTACCCACTGGGATGTGACCAGTAACAAAGTAAATAGAAGATTGTCTTTAAGATCCAGAAAGCTTTCCGCTCCTGGAAATCAATCCTACACCGAAACCTAATCAATGGAGAGACCAAAATCAGGTGTGTGACATTTATTTAATAGTTTTATTCAGCTCACTTATTCCCAATTGGCAGAGTTTTGATGGTAAATATCTATAGAGGCAGTTCTCAAAGAGTGGTCCCAGATTCCTGGGGGTTCTTGAGTCTCCCGCGGGCGTCTATGAAGTCAGAACTATTTTCACTATAATACTAAGACATTATTTGCCTTTTTTACTTGGTTGGTCCTTGAACTGATGGGAGAAAAGCAATGGTGGGTAAAATTGTTTACACCTTAGCACAAGGTGAATGCATCAAACTGCACTAGACATCGTTGTGTCCTTTGCCACCACACACTTGCAATGGGGGAAAAAAAAGACCAGTTTTAATTTGGAACACCTTTGATCAAAACAAAGATATGCAGACAGCTTGTTTGCTACATACTGAAGTACACGATCACCTCCAGGAAAAACCCTTGTGTGACTCGTTGAATTGTGAGCTCTGCTGCCTTTTTCATGGAACTCCATTTTTATTTGGAAGAAGAACTAACCAAGTGTGGTTATTGAGCATTGGCCACTTTGGGCACTTGGTAACATTTTCTCCAAAAGGAATAAAGTGAGTCTGTCACTTCAAGGACAACAACTGACAGTACTTGTTGCCAAGGGTAAAATTTGAGCTTTCAAGTGAAGATTGGAATTTTGGAAAACTTGCAGTATCTGCCACGCTGAGCTCACTGGCTCCCCAGTACTTAACATACTTTGCTGATGGAACTGGTGGTGGTATTTACAAAAGTGAATTTTCAATGTTTATAATGGATTTATCAATTTTTGGAAGATCCACATAGTTCAGTGAACTGATACTTTTTAAGTGACCAATATTTGATGTTACAAAGTCATGCATGGCCTAAAAGTCCATTAACAACACAAGAAACCAATACAATGTTTTAATGTAACAGAGAGGGAAAAATTCGCTCATATAGTTTCAGATTTCACCTTGCAACTGACCTTTAAGCAATGACCCTTTGCTGAGTTTTGGTGTAGTTTCAAAGGAGAGTATCTGTGGTTTTCTAAAAAGACCATTAAAATACTCCTCCCTTTTCTGACTATATCTCTATGTGTGGTCGGATTTAAAATAACTTATCACGACAGATGCAGACAGAGCAGACATGAGAATCCAGCTGTCTTCTGTTAAGCAAGATACTGATGAGATTCATACTTTTTGTTTTAAAAGTTTTCATATTTTTCATTAAAATGTTATATTAGCATGTAATATATATATTGATTTTTATTTTTACCTTTTTAAAAGATTTTATTTGACAGAGAGAGTGAGCGAGAGAGAGCACAAGTTGGGGGAGGGAGAGGGAAAAGCAGACAAGCAAACTGCGTGATGAGCATGGAGCCCGACCTGGGGCTCGAGCCCAGAACCCTGGGATCATGACCCGAGCTGAAGGCAGACGCTTACCCGACTGAGCCACCCAGGCACCATTGTTCATTGATTTTTAAATAAATAAATACTATTGGGAATACTTATAACAATTTTTATTTCCAATGTAAATATTGGCAGAATCAGCCCAAGTAAACAAAATCTTTTCAGGGTCTTCAATGCCACCAACCTCTACGAGCCTCTCCAAAGGGGATGTATCACCTACTTTGCTATCAAAATTCTTTATAAGATTTTATTTGATTGGACAAGTCCACGATGGACACATTTTCGTGGAGGCATTAAGCTAGACAACTTACATTGGGCGATACTGGAGTTGGCCATTTCTCAGTTGCGGTGGCATTAATGGACTCGGGTCGGAGAGTAGTGATGGAAGTCCTGCGGAGGAGCTGATTTCGAGAGGGACGTGCAATGTCCGTGGGTTGGGATGCTCAGTACAAAGCCATGGAGCTCCCAGGGGGATGACCCAGAAGTTGCCTCAACAGCACATGTACCACTGGCTCTTTGGCACCTAAGCATAAGTGAAAAATGAAGGAAGAGTCTGGAAAACAGACTTTTCTTTTGTTCAAACCTCCCCTATTCCGGAGCAGGAAATGAGCTTTTCACATCCTATCAGTTGTCATCATTCCTTCAGTGCTTTTGTTAGGCAAAAGCTGAAGATAGTATTTCAGCAACACTGTGCGGGAAAGTAAGATCCCCACAGAGGAGACTCATTATATCCCTTGCGGAATAAAAGTGTTCTCAAAAATAAAATTTTATAGGAACATTCTCTGGATACACCTGTTGCAGGTGTCCTCCATACTTGACAACTTGGCCTGATCACATTTGGTGTTTCTATAAATGTTTTAAGAAATCAGCTCCATGAAATTAAAAAGAAAAAAAACACCAATTTACGGGTTCTTACATCTTCTTCTATCCATTTTATTTTTATTTTTCAAATGAGGACGCAGAGACAAGGACGCGGTGCCNTGGCCTGATCACATTTGGTGTTTCTATAAATGTTTTAAGAAATCAGCTCCATGAAATTAAAAAGAAAAAAAAACCAATTTACGGGTTCTTACATCTTCTTCTATCCATTTTATTTTTATTTTTCAAATGAGGACGCAGAGACAGGGATGCGGTGCGTTAGCTCACTCTGTTCCAGCTTCCCGGCTCCTCCGTGTGACCAGTGGGTTGGAACAGATCCCCTCCAAAGTCTGTTGCGGTCCTTGCTCAAGGTCACAGAGTTTGGAGAGGAGCAAAGGCCATGTGTTTCTCAGGGAAGCCTTCAGGTTCCCCTTCGAGATGCTTGCACAGCACTCAGAGCTTCTGCTTTGAAAGCCGCCTGGTCACCGTGTGCTTGTCGCGTGTCGGTTAGTTGCACTGGAAGCTCGAGGCTATCGAGCATGGCAGGGTCCTGAGCTCCGGCTTCGTGTCTTAAGCGGGCGAAGCGCTCAGTAAGCGTCCGTGCGCCGCGTCTGCTCAAAAGCCTCGGTCTGTTCGCACAGGAGCATGTGTTCTCGGTTCTGCACCGCCGCCGGTGACAGAACACCTAGTCCCTGCTCTCAGCTGTGATCGGGCGTCCACAAGCCGCCAGTTTCATCTTCAGTACAGAAGGATTAACGCAGTGCGTAGAGTCTGGTGAAAATGGTTGAATTTTTCACCACAAGGTGAATGATTACCCAATTAAACACTTCGAGAAGCCAGCAAACTCAGTTAAACTCAAATGCCACATGCCTGGGGGACGCCCAGGGGAGGCCAAGGTCTCATGCTTGGAGGTTCCCTTGAGACTTTTTACAACCCTTTCACATGCATGCCTGGTGCCGCCGTAAGATTACTGGTCCCAGCCCCGTCCCTCTCAGGAGACCTGGGCTGAGGCTCTGGACGGGATCTCTGCTCGGCCGCTCCCTTACGTGGCATGGTGGACATACCACCCCAGTCACTCGCCTACAAAATGGGATTAATTATAAACCAACCCATGCTTCTGCTGCGAGGAGCCAATGAAACCTCCCGTAAGAGCATTGAGGGGAGGACACCCTCAGGACAGAAATGTTTGCTGTGGCCTCCGCTGCCAGCAGGGCCCTGAGGCCCACAACCCGGCCGTCCAGGAGCAACACCGCTGCTGTGGGCAGAATTGGAAAAGCAGCAACCCCCCCTTCTGGAAGAGCGATTTGCCCCGTTGAATGTCTTGCGGCAGTAGCGTGCTTCAAGCTAACCGGAGGAGCGGAGCACTTCCCAAAGGGTCCTGGTTAAACGTTACAAGTCCAAGCCTCCTGGTAAGGAGGGAGCTGGGCGGGAGGAGGAGCGTTCGTTTTCAAAGCAGTGCCTTTAAAACTCCCAGCCATAAAATGCAAAGCACTCCTACATGTTTCTTCTCGAGGAAACAATGAAACGTTTTGAAGAGAGCACTTTCATGATCTGAAGCCTGTCACAAACACAAATTTGTGTAGCCGGCTAGGATGTAGTCGGAAGTCCTACCGGCCTAATCCATTTCCAGTCTCTGGGTGGGGTGAGAGCGCCCAGCGGGAAGAGCATGGGGAACAGGAACAGAACCCGGGCAGTCCTCGGGGCCTCCCACGCACAGCATGTCATGTGGCGGCTGCCCCCGCATCTCAGTTCCTCCTGGAGCACAGCCTTCGGAAGCCAGTGACCCTGGTCATCATGAGTAACCCATCGCTCTTTCTATTTTTAGGAGCACAAAGTCCCTTGGCCACGGGATGTGCAGGCTTCTCAGGGTGTGTCCTGTCACCAAGACCCCACCCTCTCAAGCCCAGGTTCGCAGCCTGGCTGAAGGTTAGCACCCTTGGCTTGAGCCAGCCCCTCCTCTTGGTTCTGAGCCAATGAGAGCCACCCTGAGACTCACAAGCGTGGTGAAATGTGCCGGGCACACCCAGGAAGTCACACTTTCTGTGGGGACACTCTCCTTTCCCACTGTTGTCCCCCACCACCCCGGACCACAAACAATGTTTGTGGAACTNCAGCCTTCGGAAGCCAGTGACCCTGGTCATCATGAGTAACCCATCGCTCTTTCTATTTTTAGGAGCACAAAGTCCCTTGGCCACGGGATGTGCAGGCTTCTCAGGGTGTGTCCTGTCACCAAGACCCCACCCTCTCAAGCCCAGGTTCGCAGCCTGGCTGAAGGTTAGCACCCTTGGCTTGAGCCAGCCCCTCCTCTTGGTTCTGAGCCAATGAGAGCCACCCTGAGACTCACAAGCGTGGTGAAATGTGCCGGGCACACCCAGGAAGCCACGCTTTCTGTGGGGACACGCTCCTTTCCCACTGTTGTCCCCCACCACCCCAGACCACAAACAATGTTTGTGGAACCGAGTCCAATACAGGCAAAGAAGACTACGTGTCTCAGGCCTGCTTTGACCACTGCTTTGCTACGTGCCAGCTTCGGATGCGTGGTCAAGTTCATTAACTTCCCTGGGCCTAAGTTGTTTGCTGCTTGCTCATTGACAGAGCAAAAGAATTATGTGGCCGGCAGTGGCTAAGGAGGCAGCAGGAGCTCACCTTTACGTGCGGCTGCCGTGTTTACCTACTGAAGGGTCTGTGATGGAGGAGGATGGCCGCCTGTTCTCAAGGTCCAGAAGCCCTGCACACGCCTTGTCAGGGTCCCTTCCCACAGTCTGAGAGCGAATCCTGCTTTTATCAACCCATCTCACGGATGATTAGAATGAGGCTCTCGGAAGTTAAGTGCCTTCTCCCCCCCAGGCAGCCGTACTCCAGAATTCCCTCTCCATCCTGCACTGATTGCCATTTCTATTATTTATGCTTTATTTTTTAGTCTTGAGAAAACAAACAGAAGCTCGGAAGGCGCTGTGACTGGGTTGGCTCTGAGATCCCAGGCCAGTTTGGAATGGAGCCCCCAGCTGCCTCACTGCGTCCTGGGTGGTGGGGTGTTTGGGGGTGAGGACAGGGAACAGGGCTGCTATGGAGGGATCTGCCTTCTGGGCTGAAGGATTTATCTGCCCACGGCCCCCCTGGGGGTGGGGGGTGCTGGGTGCCGGGGTCAGGAGAGCACCGTGTGGCTCAGGGACCCAAGGACCAGTCTCTCCATGCTGCAATTTCAGAATCAGAAAGGCTCCTGCCTCTGAACCATCTGCTCCCACACACACACCGTGCCTACGTCCTTATTCTGGAGGCAGAAACACATCAGATCAGGCAACTGAGAACCTGGCTCCAAGTCTGCGCTCGGTGGCGGGTTTCAGGGAGGGAAGAAGATGGTCACTGGGCGGGCAAGGTGCAGGCAGGAGAGCTGGCTTTGGAGTGGTGCTCGGTGCCGGCCTGCCCCTCGCAGCATCTACGCGCTCCCAGGGCTTCCAAGAGCACGAGCAGCCCCAGAGGGCACGAGTCTGCTGAGAGGTCTACCTGTATATATGGTCACATGCCACTCGCACGAGTACCACGGTACGGCTGTGTGGGGCTGGCTGCTGAAGCGCTAGGGAGACCTTGAAGTCTCATATCCAAGGAGACAAGTCTTCCTGCCCTGCTTAATCCACAGGGTCTGTTGAGAGGCTCAAATAAAATTATAATAGTGATAGCAAAGCTTACCTGGAGGGTATCCCTGCCTCCCATTGTGCTTGCAAACATCAACTCATTGTGGGGGGGAGCACTAATCACTTTGACATTAGTGTAAAGAATTAATTTCCCTAAAATTATCATCATAGACCCCGTGTTCTTATAAAATTGAAGAGTACAATATTCTATATGATTTATTTATTTTGCAAATGTGGATGAACCTTGTTGCCCAGCTCATTGTAATAGGACCACATGGGTTAATTAAGGGGTCATATCATGACCACTGAAACATTCTAATTCCACAGGGTAGTTCAGACTTTCAAAATGGTGTTTCATGTGGTTCCACTACGACAAATGTAACGCACATTTATGAAGTAATTTTAGAATGGCAAATCCCGTCTACGTCTCCGAGGAGTCCGCAAACTTTGTTCTTCCTCAACAAGATTTCTAAGGAATACACGCACACTGTTTCATTACCTTCTACCTTCAGACACAGTAAGAGAGAGTCAAGCCCTTCCTCTCCAGAACTGTGAAACGTACTTCCCCGTACCAGATTCCCGTTCTGAATGGTTCCTTAAAGGTCATCTGTGATATCAGGATTGAGATAGTTTGTCCCCTAAAGGAACCAAGCTCTGCTCCAACTTTGAGATGAGTAAATGTGGTCTTTATATCTATAGTGCCCTTTGCACTAACACAGGGTGTGAGTGCCTGCCTACTCAGCCATCATTTGCATGGATTTGTCACTCATACCCCGTTTCCTCTTCCATTACTTGTCCACACTATCAAAATCTGATAAAAATTTCAAACTTCAAAGAACATAAATGTTTTTAGCTTCAAAGAATTTAGAACTTTTTTCACTGTTGAGAACCATATTTTTAATACGTTCAAAGTTTCACAGCAAGTTAGTTTATTAGAGTAACCTTGACTTTGGGGTGGGCGGTTAGAGGACTGACCTTTCGGAGGATGAGCGCAGTCTGGTGACTAAGTCCCTGTTTTACATGGAGTTTAACAACTGCTCTTGGAATGCCTGTCTTGACTTCTCGTTCTGCCTCTGCAGGTACCCACGTTAGCACACTGCTAATCACATCATACGTATTCAATGGGCGTTTCTAAATGAAAAATATTAATCCTAAGACAGGGTGTTAAAAAATAGTAGATAAGAAGGTTGTGAATTCCTAATAGCTTCATAAAGGAGATCTTTCTGTCCAAAGAGCTGCTGCTTTGTAAATTACACTTGGAGTATAAATTATGCTAAATTTCTGCTCCGTTTGACTTTCGTTCAATCAAGCCGAGATGGGTCATTATTTCAGAATCCTGTCAATGTTAAACCTGGCTGACTTATGGGATATTCATGAACAAAAGATCCTCAAAGAGATTTTCTGGAAGAATATCCTATTGGCAAAGTGGGTCTAATCCATTCTGGAGCTTTTCAAAGCTTTTCAATGGTGACCCATTGTGTTTTTTTGACTCTGTGAACCAATTTTACCCACCCGTTCTTAGAGGGCAACCCAACAACTGCGTTCTCCATCTGCCTAGCCCTCACTCAGGGATGGCTGCCAGCCCAGTGCTCTTAGGCTCTGGCTGGGCCGGAGTCCACTGATGGCCAATCCACTCCCATCCAGCCAACTATACTATGTCAATAGCAAAGGGTTGGTTCCTAGAACTTCTTGCAACGTTACATTTCCATTTCGACTAATTCACTGCAATCCTTTTAAGCCAAAAATACATTTAGCCTCCCTAGTGTGAAGGCTACAGGGCTATAATTTTTATCTTTCTTAAATCTTCTCCCTTCCTAGTCTCTTCCATACAAAAGCTGCACCTTGGAACCTCAAAAATGGGTTCAAAGGTCATATATCAGCACTTCTACCCACCATTGGGTTTGAATTATGTCAGCAACCAGGGGTCTAGAGGACCAGGGCATTTACTCCAAAGTCTTGCCCACCTTTTGCTTCCAACACCTGGTCCTGGAAAGACAAGTTCTGAATCCCCAGAAACAGCTGGAATAGACATACCTGGTCCCTTCTGAGGAGAAGGAGATCCTAGGTACTAAAGTGCACACCACAAATCTTTATTGTCTTAGAGAGCGAGCCCGGGTCGGGAGGGTCCAGAGTCTCAGAATCATTCTACCGCTTTGAACACTGCATGGACTGGAGAGATTGCCCCTCCATCTTCCCCACCCTAGTGGGAAGAACCCTTTGCAAGGTGACATCACTTATGGAGTGTCATGAGTTACAAAACCATCACAAAGTGACAGTCAACCAGGGCTGCACTTAACCTTGCTGATTGTCCAGACAAGCGAGCCTGTCACCACTCAGGAGCCGACATACAATAGAATAGACCTAATGACAAAATAACATAACATCAAATTCAGAATAAAATTCCGTCCCTTGGAGCATATTCCATGGGCTTTCTCTGCTCCTGCTTTCGCTGATATCTGACCTTCTGGTAGAACACAATGATGACCACAGAGACAATACTTAGAAGAACGACGAGTAGTGCAAGCCAAAACGAGTAACCGTAGCTGTGGGTAGTTCCTCCGTAGGCGGCTGCTGGGTATAGCGGGTACAGCGTCTGGGCCAGTTCTTCCGAGAGGTGGTTGGATTGTGCGTTCCCCACGAACAGTATCATGGTCACAAAAGTGAAGAAGGCTGGAAAGAAGATTAAGTCTCGTAAATGATACAGTGAAACCTTTTTTAAATGTCAATTTTATTCTTAAAGGAACCTGTGTTCTGTGGGCACGCGCAGGGTTTACAGTCTTCTAGGTATTGGAGTGTAGAGCAAGCATAAGACCTGAGCTAGATTCTAGGCATGAACTGCTACAGACTGAGGACACTGCCCAGCCAAGGGCGAAAATACGGTTCAAGTCCTTTCTGCAGGGTGTGCTGTGCTGCCGGCATGTCGTGGACCCCTCCCTCAGCCAGTGCAGGCAGAGATGTGCGGAATGAACTCGAGAATGAGCAGACATGAGAGTCAAACTTTCTAGAGAGGACTGGATGGATGACAAGGACTTGAAGGACAGAGCTTTGCAAACAGAAGAGGCAGCCTACACGAAGACGCATGGGGGTGCAGTGAGCTCGGAACCCCTGGGACCGCAAGACGGAACCTGGCCCATAGGGAGCCTCTCTGAGGGTCCTGAGCACTGACTACAGAGGAAGAGACCACTCCGGAGAGTCTCCCATGCTGGCTCAGAGCCTGGACTTTCACTCTGCTTGCAGTGAAGCATAGCGTTTAACCAGGAAGGGTCTCCTCGCTAAACTAGTGAAAAGAGAACTTGTTAATTGTCTTCTCTTCCCTTTTTCTTCTTCACAAAGTCCTCCCCTGGAGAGTGTGTCTTGGTAGTGACTTTGGACAGCCACCTTGGCCCACCTGGAGAACAGAGTTCTGGGGTCAGAGAGAGCTGGGTTCTAAGTCTCCAGCCACACGGCCCCAGGGCTTCTCTGGACCTCATTCCTCACCTTCCAAAGGGGATCAGCTTGACCAAGACAAAGGGAAGATTCATGGTTGGTTGGAATGGGGCTGGGCTGGGAGTGGGGTGGCGGCGGTGGCCAGAGGGGAGCACAGCGTGCTCTACAAGCTGATGGAATGTTCCAAGACTGACGGAGGGGATGGTTGCCCTCTCTGAGAATATTTACCCACAACTGGACAGACGTTCTGGGGTCAACGTGTCCTGGCCATAGCCTCACCCAGAGACTTTTACCAATCCTCCAAAGGCCCTGACACATGGGCTTTTGTGTGAGGAGAACACTTGGACCATCCTTGATGACGGACTTTCATGCTCAGCGAAATGGTTTTACTTCTCAATAATTTGGAAATACAAGAGCCCCTCCTCTGATGCTCTATGCATCTCACACTCCTTCATTATCCTTCATTATGCTCTTGTGCAATTTCTTGTAAAAGCTTAGTCACAAAGGGGCAGGGTGAACAAAGGGTTACACACTTTTCTCTGCGGTGGGAAGGGCTCGGCTTTGATTTGGATAGGGAGGGCTCGCTGCAGACATGTGCTGACCTGAGCCTCTGCAGGAAGGAGCTGCCTCTCCCTGTCTGCTTCTCTGGCTCTCTGGGACAGGGGATTTACGGAGGGTAAAGAGGGCCCCATGGTACCAGAGGGAGCTCCTGAAGGTTCAGGATGCTGTCTCCAGGCCTGGCCTGTCCCCACCAGGCCATGTGACATGCCCCATCACCTTCTGCTCTCTGGGGTCCCGGGATGAGGATCAAATAATGTACAAAGTTCTGCCAGGCCCCAACATTCTCTCAGCCTACAGTTATAGCCCCTGTGGTCAGGGTAGGGCCACGCCAGGCTGCTGTGGGGCGAAGGGCAGGCTGGGGTCACAGGGCGCAGGAGCCTGGGAGGCTGTGATGCTGCTGTGTTTTCCTCCCAAACAGAATCTGCTCCTGTTCCTTCCGAACCACGCTTGGAAGCCCGCGTCCTCTTCCCTGAAGCCAAGGGGCATTTGTACAAATCCAGCCTCACAAGGGATTTGCAGCACTTCCCTCTGGTTCGAGAGCCCCTGAGCCAGCCTGACCAAGGGGACCAAGTCTCCAGCCAAGATGACTCAAAGCAAGGATATGTCAATGGCATCTTTGTGCATAAAAGCCTTCTTCAGGCCGAGCCTCACCTAAACAGAGTTTCCACTATGTTCTGCACATTCAGAGCTCATGTGAAGAAAATCGGGAGCCCCCAGAGGCAAACTCGGGGCAAACATCTGGCTTCTCAGAGCACTGGGATCAAGAGGACAGGAGGGGCATTCAGAGGAGGTCAGACGCGAAGACCGATGCCACAAAATCTCCCTGTGACCCCTGCCAGAATGCAGACCTCCTCCGCACACATTGATGTCTCGGATTGTGTCTCTGCCCACCTGACAGCCCCTTCTGTGTGTTAGAACTTGCCCCAAGCTGGGAAAGGAACGCTGCACGAGCTCGCCCACTGTCAGACAATTCTTTGTTGTTAGAAGTAGGCGGGGATTAATGGGAAGGCCACCGGCCCCGTGTTTTTCATGTTTTCCTCCACAGACATGCATCGGCCTCTACCGTGTGCAAAGTCAGCTTATCTTCGACTGTGGAGACAGAGAACTGGAAACTCCGGCCTTGCAGAAGCAGGGTTTATGAAGCAATGAGCTTTGTGCCCCACCAGCCGTAGTGTGGTGACGTGGTCTCGTTTTGTGTCTGAGGCCCCACATCCAAACCTCCTTTGGTACTGGCACCTGCTTTTCCTCTTGGAACTGCCCCCAGCCCCAGCTCCAAGGGGTCAGGTGTCCCAGGCATTGGGTGGGTCAGCCGGTGAGGTCAACCCCATTGGTGGCCATGGGGATTGCTCCATGCGTGGGGAAGGACAATTCCAGGGAGAGTCAGATTTGGGGGAAAAGAAGTCTTTCTCCTGGGGTTGCTGGCAGTTACCCTGCCCTAAGGGGGCCCGCCCACTGCTTACTGCCAGAAAGAGCACTGGGAAAATCAAGAAACAAGCACAGAAGGGAATCAGAGTTCTGACAGTGTGGGCTGAGACCCTGAATCCAGCCGTACCTGAGGCCACTGCTTTCTTTAGCTGCTTAATTATATGAGCAAAAAATTTATATAATCCATTTTTTTACCCTGGCAAAGAGTGCCGAGGAGTCTTGCCTTTGGTTTGACTGAGGTGAGCTATAATCCTAGAAATAGCCTGGGGAGAGGAAGCCTGGCCTTCGGGAGAGGACGTTTGAGTTTGTAACCAAGTCCCTTAGCCTGATCCTGGTGCGTTCCACAGCACTGTTGTGGCTGGCCTACAGAGGGTGCCCAGTAAATGGGTGTGTGTGTGTGTGTCTTTGTTTTTACCACCAGGGAATAAAACCACAGGAAGAAAGGAAAGGGCAAGTCATGTGTGGATATGGCTAAAACAGCCCGACCCCAAACCCTCAGAGTCGAGGAGCGAGCATGCAGTGTGGCCAGACCTGCAGTCCCAGGTCCCACCGCTGGCCCAGCTGAATGATTATGAATTGCACTCTTAAAAACATCCCCTCTTGAGCAGTGAGTCACATGGACTTCCCTTGATCAGTGCTGCCTGGGGCTGGCTCATGCATCTCTTCAACTGTTGGCTTGAAGAAGGCCACGGAGTTACGGTCAGGGAGCCCCTCCCCCGAGAGCCGGATGTCCCTCTTCTCCAGCACAGCACTGCGGGTGGCCGCAGCGCAGAGACCAGCACATCCCTTCCCACCACCGGCAAGGGGCTCGTGCAAGGATGGCCTCACAGAGGCTGCCCAGAGTCCTCTTCAAGGCTTCCTGGTACCTTATTATCCAGACCACCTTTCGAGTGCTTGAAAGTTCCTGGCTTCTGTTAAAATGCACCACCTGGCAGGAAGCCAGCTCCAGAGTCATCCTGTAGGTAGGACAGGCTTCTTCAGGTCCTTTCTCAAGATCAGGTTCTCACGGTGGAGAGGGGGAGAGAGCGGAAGAAATCTGGCCTCCTGGTGAGAGCCAAGGCAGCCCACTTGACCATGCCTCTGGGCACTCACGGTGGCTGCTGAGCCTCGAGAAACCCCAGTGAGAGCCACACATCGTGGGACCAAAGCTGGGATCCGCTTCCCGTCTCTGCTGCACCCCACCCAACCCTGACCAATACACAAAGTAACCTCACCACACCACGCAGAATCACCCGGGGCTCACAGGTCACCCACAAGAAGGGTGTTGGCCCTAGAGTCTCTAAATGACCTTCTTTCTGGTCCTCGGTGCACAGTCATAGAGATGTGTCATGTTTAGATTTTAGTCCACACTGTTATTTGGAGGTGAGGAGAGTAAATAAGTGTGTGCATGTGTGTGTGTATGTGTGTGTACGTGTGTGCATGTGTGAATGTGTACGTGTGTGCGTGTGTGAATGTGTATGTGTGTGCACGTGTTTGTACGTTGTGCATGGGTGCATGTTTGTGTGTGTGTACGTGTGTACGTGTGTGTGTGTGTGTGTGTGTGTGTGTGTACTTCCATAGTTATACGGAACCTAATCTGGAGTTCAGCACATAGCAGGAGTTTGTTGTCAACCGTGAATGTTTTGTCAATGTAGGAGCATCGACACCCCTTACTTTTGATTCTCAACAGCAACGAGTGGTGTATGTTATATATTTTAACACCTAACACCCTGTCCACATGTCACTCCTTGCCTCTTCACCAGGGCATTTAAAACATTTTAATTTCCAAGGAGCTTAATAAATGCTGTAGGTTTACGAACATAAACCCCGGGCCCCAGCACACAACTTGGCACATACTAGGTCTGCTTAAATTCCATGGCTCCCCGGGATCATGTGTGTGCATGCGTGGGACCGAGCCGCAGAGGGACAGAGACACAGAGGCCCTGCTTGTCAGCAGAACGCCCGGTGTTGCAGGGGACACTCACCAGCAAATCCGCTCCAGGTGTACACGCCCACTGGCCCCAAGAACGTCTGGTAGGGGTTGCTGACGCTGTTGTAAAAGGTGAGCCCAGAACTGAGCAGCGAGGTGCACAGGCTGAGGATCAAGGACAGGATAACCACCCAATGCAGCGTTTTTTGGGAAGAATTGTTCAGTTTCTCTAAAACTAAAGCAGTATGTGGTAAGCACGTAGCACAAAAAGCAAACACCAGTCCTAGACCCCAGGGCTACACCAGGGCCCCCCCCCGCCCGCAGTCCTCTGCGCTCTGCACCCTCTCCTTTCTGGCGCTGGGGGAGGGGATTGCAGGGGCACCTCTCAGGTGCGCGAACCGGAAGGGGTGGGGCCTCGGGGGTCCTCTTTCCCTCTCTCCTTTCTGGCGCTGGGGGAGGGGATTGCAGGGGCACCTCTCAGGTGCGCGAACCGGAAGGGGTGGGGCCTCAGGGTCCTCTTTCCTTCCGGGGTCCTTGAATGTGTGTAAAGGCAGGACTTCGGATAACTGGCTATCCACCCCAATTTTAATTTCCCCGAGGAAAGAGGATGCCCTCCTTGATAAGGTGCGGTGGGGCGGGACATCCGTCCTCAGCGCATCCTGGCCTCTGGTGCTTGCAGGTGGGCATCACCACGCTTCCTCAGGGACAGTGTTCCCTTGCTCGGAGCACTCCTGTGCTTCCCCTTTGGGACACTTACACAAAACCTGTGACCCAGAGGATCCAGGACACCCCGAGATTTCGGAGGTGAGCTCATTACACAGAAGGCCGGGAGGGGAGGGGCTGATGGAGATGACCAGGTAGCTGGGAGCCAAAGATGGCCAGGGGACAGGCAGATGACTGCTGTGTCTACAAATGGGGTGTCGGCCACAATCTGACGTCACTTCCCCGGAGCCAGAGAGGACCCAGTACCCATGTGGCTCAAACGCAGAAGCTGACCTGTGGGTAAACCATCAGAACTCTCCCCAAGCTCTGTTCCTCCGAGCTCCAACAGCATTTTATAAAATGTGCACATTTCTTAAGTGCAAAGGAGCTCCAGACATGGGTATGCACTCATGCCAAACGAAACACAGATGTCCTGGCCATTAGCTTTGAGCGCCTGCTTTTGCCATCCTCCTGTTTCTAACCACAACCAGCCACCGTCCCTATGCATCTGTTTCCCCTGCTCAATCCTTTGTTTACAACACAGAATGACCAGACACCAGAGGCATGCTGTCCCCACACTTACCGGTAACCCCAGCCATGCATTTATAAAACATGTCCAAAGGCTGCCGGTGTGTCTTAGGACCTTAGGTGATTGCCACCACATTAACTAATGTGTTTACCAAGATGTTCAGTGAAAGCCACAATGATACACAGAAAGGAATCTGGGGAAAAGATGTCAGAGTTCATCGTAAGATGCCAACGAAGTCATTGGGAATTGTGAGAAAGGAGAACCGTGATGGGCGGGGGAGGTCCGGTAAGAGAAAATAAAAGCCTTCTTCTTTCCATTCCTGTTTCCCAGGCCCCTGGGAGAGAGCGGGGAGCCACTCCCAGCCTCGCCACAGAGCAGCTTTAGAGAAAAGAAACCAGAAAGGCCAGGAAAGATCCCTTGTTCCAGGGCTTGGGAGCTCCTTATCTCTCTCTCTCTCTGAACCAGAGAGCTCCAAGAAATGGGGTCCCTGGGAATAGGAGGCGGCCCTGAGACGGGTGCACCCCGGGGGAGGAGCCACCAAGCCTGCTCCTGACATGTGTCTTGGCGACAAGGGGCTCTGTCTTTGTAAGGTGGTCCTTTTCATGCCATGTCGCTTTCATTATTTAAAAGCTCTTCACTGGTGTCGTATGGGACTGACGAGTCTCTGAGCTCTACTCCAGAAGCCAACATTGCTCTGTATGTTAACTAACTGAAATTTAAATTAAAACACACACACACAAATGAATGAATGAATGAATGAATGAATGAATGAATAAAAGCTCTTCATTGTGTTGGGCCCACACGTGCGTCTCTCCGCCTTTTGCCCGAAGTCCTACCGCTTCCTCTGCAGCCACACAGAGTCTACTCGCTCCTCTCAGTCTGGCAGCCTCTCTCGTCATTGAAGAGACATAAATCCCAATGTGATCGACAGCCCACATCTCCAGAATGTTCTTCGTAAGGCATGATTCCAAAGCTCCTGCCCGCCTGCTCCCTGCTCTGCACACACTTGACTCTGACTTCAAGCCCCAAAACACGCTGGCCAGAGCGGCACAGCTCCCCCCATCAGAGGGGGTATGACCTGTACCAGATCCCTCCTCTCTCCAGTTCTGGGCACTTGGATTGTTAGTTCTGATTTTTATTTTTATTTTTTATGTCAGCAACACTCTGGGAGGGAGACAGATTTCCTGTCCCTGGACAGTGGACAGCGAGAGGCTGCAGAAACCAAACTGGTGGGAAGAAGAGCGGAGACGGAGACCAGCAGCCGGCCCATGCAGGCGTGGCCACGCATCCCTGGGAACCCCCTCAGAGAACACAGAGGCCAGAAGAGGGAAGCTATCAGCCCAGCAGCAAGGACCCGATGACGTCACCACCCTGGCTCGAGAACATTTTGCTCCTCAGTGAGAGGAGGGCCTGGGAGCAAAGTTCAGCTCATAGGGACCCAGTGGTGACTGGACTGTTTCAAAGCTTCTGCTAATGACCCACAGGCTGTGCAGGTCCTCAGCACAGCCCCCTGTGGGACACATCCCAAGGGAGAACTCTAATGACATAGTTAAACTATAAATGTCCTGCCTGCCACCACCTATGGCCTGGGTTAGGATGGCTGAAGTCCGATGGGCCACCTGTCCTCTGGGGAGCTGCGTGGGCTGTGCTGTTAGGAAGGCCCTGAGCTCAGGCTGAGACGCTCGCTCCCTAGCTTGCCGTGGCGAAGCCAGGGTCGGGGACTCTCCTAGCTCTAACGTACCATGCATCTGTCCTGAAACGAGTGGGTAATGACAGCAGAGTAGGACTAGGGAAAAACGGGAAGTAGGACACACCTGTTCAGAGGTGCAGGGTCGAATGCTACGGAGTTTCCAACTGTCACCATGAGGAAGAATTGCTTCCCACGCCACTCACCCTGCGCCTCCCAGGCCACCAAGGAGGAAGCCTGAAACTAACCAGAAATTTGCTGGGGACCAAATAAACTCTGTGTTTAGCCAGTAAGAAATAATTTGGATACTTAACTAGAAAATAGACATTTCAGTGTGGGGAGAATGTCATCTCCAGTGTGCCCTGGAGAATATTTCTGCTTTATACACTTATTAAAAGCTGCACATGGATGTTTATTTGCAAATGGTGAACATTCTACTTTTTCAGAGTAAACTAGAAAGTGACAATTAGGTTAGGCTTTGTTTTTGACAGTTGGTAAGATCTAACAGACACGATTTTTCAAAAGGGCGTCAATGTAGGGCCTCCTGACTCATACTTTTCTTTGTATTAACGGAACGGTTTATCTTAATTTTACCTGCCGTATTTTAAAATTCTATTTCAGCTTCTGAATTTCCTATCAGGTATGACAGCTGTATCTCTCAGCCCCCTCCTGGCTCAGAACTCAGACAATGGAAGCTGGAAATTCAGGGAAAGTTAGCAAGAATGAAATAGAATACTCCCCCCGCCCCCAGCAACTGACAGCTGCTCTCTGCCTACAAAATTAGCAAATACATTCCGTTCTTTCCTCTTCCTTTTCAGGGCCAAGCATTGGAATCAGGAAAACCACCTCACAATCGGAACTAATTGCCCGGATTCTGGCAACCTCAGGAAGGAGGCCGTGGCTCCCACAGCTGGGAGACAGAAAATGTGCTGGGGGCGGTGGGCAGCATACAGAAATGGGTCATCCGGACATCGGGCTTTCTGTGCATGGAGATTTAACCCTTCCGGAGCCACTTGCCATATGGTCTTCCTAGCTCTGGTTTTCCATCAGTCCTCAGAACTTGAGGAAGAACCAGTGGCTTTGTGGGTGGGTGGGAACTGCCCCCACCCACTCCTCAAGCACCTTGTCATCAGGGAACCTGACCTAGGGGACCCCGACCTAGGGGACCCCTCAACCCGCGGACCGCAGTGTGCCCCTGACAAGCTGGGCCTTTGAGGTCTTCCAAGAAGTCCCAGCTGGCATGCCCAGCCTCTGGGAAATTTATCTGGGTTCTCTCACGGAAAAGGAGGGGGAGCGCCTTTTCTGCCCTGTTAAACTCCATCACCCAGCACGGTCACGTCTCTGGGGACAAATAATAAGTGGCTCCTTCTCGGAAAAGTATAGATGGGGGGGGGTTGCTAAGCAGGAGTACTAAGGAAGAAATAAGCCTCATTGGTTTGTCTCCTTGCAATTAATTCATTTTTGCAGCAGATTTACTGTTCTAATTATTTTTTAGCTTGGGCCAATGGTGCAATTTTGAGTCCCCTGAGAACAAATGGGGTAGGCGGAGAAAAGAGACTGGTGGGTGGGGTGGGCGGGGAGATTGGGTGAAACTCCCCCTTGCTGTCATAGCGACCTGCACTGCCAGATTTAACTGATGGGGCCTTTCTCTAGATAGAAGCTATGGTGAGCTCATCAAACCCAGGAGCCATGCGCAGTGACTCGCAGTGTCCCAGGCCCTCCCTCACCGAGTAGCTGCTCAGGGAAGTGTTCTGGACTGAAATTCAATATCCAGAACTTTTGGAGTCACAAAAGCAAAGAGCTTCCTGGTGGACACAGGGGCTGCAACTTTTCATCTGGATATTGGACAAACTGAGATACCACCGATGAAGCTGGTAGATCTCCTGGTCGGGCTGAGCTGGCCACATGATCTGGTCACATGTTAGAGAGTTTCCTTGCCGGGCTTAATGGATTATCTTCCCCACCAGTTGACCTATTGGTGGCTGGATTCTTTTGGCGTGTTGAAATCAGCCATCGTCACTTCATACTGTGCTGTTATCTCAAAATCTACAGCCAAAATTGGCACAATGTGATAAGTCCTGTGCAGAAACATAGCAGAGCTTTGCAATATTAACTCCTCTTTGGAGATTTTCAGTGTGACCTCATCCTGGGCAAGACGTTGATAATGTTAACGTCTTCAATGGAAAAGTTGATGCATCACTGCTGGGGAAGAAAGTGGCATTTATACATATTTTATTTTGCTGCCAATGATTGGTTTCTGATTTGAGATGAGCCCCATGTGGTCCCGAGAAACCCGCAGGGCAGCAGCCATGCCTCAGTCTCCAGTTCTGCTCTCCAGGGAAAACACCCATGGGTCTGCAATCGCTGACCCCGTGATATACGTTCTAGTTATGTGACATTTCCCTATCTTAGACAATTGTTGACAAATGCTCCAAGTCCAGTGATTGCTAGAACCCTCCACAGTGAACACCCCCTAGGCACCGGGGAGCCCTCAGCAGACATCTGCCAGAGCGAGCTGTGGTGTACCCTCTCCGATTGGGGGCAGCTTATCTTCTACAGGACCTGGATGCTGGCCAGTGACTTCAGAAAGTTGACCATGGCTCTGCGGCTACAAAGAATGAAAGTAGAGAGCCAGGCAAAGCAAATGCAAACAGTGTGCCTCATCCACGCTGCCATATGGCTCCACAGCGCCCACTTGGCCCTGTGCCCTCAGGGGTGTTCTCAACAGTGCCTCTCCCCGCAATCTCCACAGCATCCCACTCTCCCTCCCTCACACCGGGCTCTAGAGCCAGGCTCCGACCTCCCCTGGCCTCCCCGAGCTTTCCTGATAGAGGTAATCAGGCTCTCACTGAAGCTATGTAGCTCAGACGGGAACCAACTGGTTCCAAACAGACCGCATGAAAATCAAAAAATTCACCGGCTGTCATCTCATATTTAAAAATTTTTCAGTGTGTCTGGAAACTCCGGAACTAGTACACATTCTGGTTCTGAAAATGCTGTTCACATACTGAATGTGTGACCGCGTGTTTGAAAGTCTCAGTTTCTGGTTGCTGCAAAGGCAATATTCCTCGCTTTCCCGAGAAGCGGAGGCCGGTCCTAGAGGAGGGGTGTAACGTTACCGGACCACTGGAGGAGATGTTGCTTTTGCTTATGTCTAAGAGACAGTTTCATGACTTGGAGATACAACTACGTTGCTCAGGATTTAAGGCTCAAACTCAAACCAAATACTACGTTTGTATGAGGAAGTTAATGACGCACGTTTGTAAGTCAGCGGTTAATGACTGAGTCACGCTCATAATGCCTGTTTACCTGCACGCAACACCACTCAATGCAAAGTCCATCCCAGGCGCTAAATAAATTTACAAATGTTGCTTTTAGGGGCGCCTGGGTGGCTCAGTCAGTGAAGCATCTGCCTTCTGCTCAGCTCATGATCCCGGGGTCCTAGGATCAAGCCCTGCGTTGGGCTCCCTGCTCTGTGGGGAATCTGCTTCTCTCTCTGCCCTGTACCCTGCTCGTACTGTCTCTCTCTCACTCTCTTTCTCCAAATAAATAAATAAATATATATATATGTATATATATAAAATCTTTTAAAAAAATCTGCAGTCAATACAACTAAAAATACGTTTTACTATCCTTCTATGCTGGATACCATATTCCTTTTTTTTTTTTTAGATTTTATTTATTTATTTGACAGAGAGAGACAGCCAGAGAGAAAGGGAACACAAGCAGGGGGAGTGGGAAAGGAAGAAGCAGGCTCATGGCGGAGANGCGGAGAAGCCTGATGTGGGGCTCGATCCCAGAATGCCGGGATCACGCCCTGAGCCGAAGGCAGACGCTTAACGACTGCGCCACCCAGGCGCCCCTGGATACCATATTCCTGCTAGATGTACTTACTTAATTATTTACTTGTCAGCAAACTTGGTAATGCTGCTTCAACAGAGCCTGTGCCAGAATTATTTAGACTGTGCTGCTAACAGACACAACCAGAACCGAGGAAGCCAAAATAATAATGTGGGTGAAATATATGTTCATATCTACAAGCCATCTCACAGCTGTTACAAGGGAATCATTTTTGAGCAGTTACTTGGCCCACATAGAGGCTGACATGAGTCTTACCCAGTTAATGCAATCTCGCTGTACCATTCAAATTAATTTCTCATTTACCTCCAAAGTCTTTCTCCGATTCCTCAAGTCCATGACTGAATTCTTGACGACTCTTACCACGGAAGAGTCCATAGACGATGATGAGACTACCATTGGAAGAAGCGTCACTGATGGCAATTCTGCTGCTGACCCATTCTTGGGTCGCAAGCATGGAGCAGACTACGATGAATGCCCCAAAGCTCGTGAAAAAGCTCGATAAGAACATCAGGGTTTTCCTCGTCGTCGGCATCTTCTCCGGAAGGTCAGGGTCCCACGATCAACAAAGAAAGCAACAATCTTTTGTACTATGTGTGGACCTTATCATTCGGAGCCCAGTATTTAGAAATGGAGTCTGAATGAACACTTCTTATAAAATAAAACAGCTTGCTCTTGAAGGGACAAAACGCCCCAAGGAACACTGGACTATGAATATGGTCATAAAGATTTACAGCGGCTGAACTTTGGTCTGGAGTTAGGGGTTGCCATGGTGACAAGCAACCAGCGGAAACAAGGGGCAGGCAGGTATTCCCAAGGACTTCCTGGAGCACACAATTAATTTATAACTCTTTGTCATGTGCCCTCGGAGCACGCTCAGCCTACCACATCAGGACTAGAATCCCTAAAACACGAGGGCCCGTCCTCCCACGATGTTGCGGATGCTGGCAGCCAACAACACAGGCTTGCTTTACCGTTAAGGACGCGACCCTAACCACGGTTCAAAAAGGAACGCTGAGAAGATTCAGCCTTTGCTAAAGATGCTGTGAAATGAAAAGAGCAAAGCTGACAACCTCCTTACTTTTAGACTTCATTAGAGGGGTGCACCTTTCAAGTTTCTTCCTCCAAACTAGATGATATTTGCACATTATTTAAATTGTAACTTGAGAGGGTATCTAAGGACATCTTCATTTGTCCTCAGTGCTCTGATGGAAATGGTTCTGAGCATTCTCGAGTTAAATCTTTATGCTGCCTCTCTTTCCTCCCTGTTGAGTGGCTAATGGTTTACAAATGATCCTTTCTGTCTCTCAGAGGCACTCCTCTGTTTGGCAAGCACATCACTTCTCAAGATAGTAAATAGGTGTTCACAACATGTTTGCTCTCCTCTTTTTTATTGTATTCTTTGATTATGAAGTAATAGCATAAATGCACATTTGTGTCCCGTACTTTTCTTGAATAGCACCTAACGTATGAGTGGTGGAACGAGTGGGTCTTCTGTCTTTCCCCTTAGAGGAACTGGACTATGGGCCTCAGGAGGTGAGCCATGTTTGTTTTGCTGACCACTAGACTCCAGGGTCTGTCAAAGAGCAGACACTCAGCAAATATTTGTTAAATGAATTATTGGAGACATACGAACAAATACTCCACTGTTGTGGACATGTATGCTGTTTTTAATTTGTGATTAAAAAAAACATGCAAACATGCATGAACATATTTCTACATAACCCTTGTCCATATCTCTGGGTATTTCCTGGCTTAGATTTCTGGAAGTGCGTCAAAGCATGCGAACTTTTACTGAAGTTGTTCCTACGCTTTGTTCAGCTGCTTCTTAGAAAACTTCATACTGATCTGACCGCCCACCTTTACGCAGGTGAATGGGCACGCTTTATTCTGTCTTCACAACATTGTATATTATTGGGAGAACTGATTTTTTTCCAATTAAGTCTTTATTCTGACTGTATTTTTAAGTATATATTTCAGTAGTTTCAGTACTTATTTCCTTTGAGCCATTTTCTTTTGCTTTTCTTTTCTTCTTTGAAAGGTTTTATTTATTTATTTGTCAGAGAGAAAGCACAAGCAGGGGGAGAAACAGGCAGAGGGAGAAACAGGCTCCCTGCTGAGCAAGGATCCTGATGTGGGACTCAATCCCAGGATCCTGGGATCATGACCTGAGCCGAAGGCTGGTGCTTAACCGACTGAGCCACCCAGACATCCTTAAGCCCATTTTCCAGAGTGAAATAATTTTGTATTGTGATACACAGATTATATAGGCTCATTACAAAAAATATATCAAATAGAACTAACAAAAATAAAGACGAAAGCAAATAAAATTAAAAACTCCCTCCAGAAGAAGTAATTCTGTTCATACCTGGGCAGAGACTTTTACCCCCACATCTTTACGTCCACATCGACATTGATATTAAAACCAAGTTCTACTTTATGTCCAACTCTAAAATGCGCTATTACGAATCTCAACAATTTGTCATGGGACAATTCACCAATCGATCCATTTTGCCCTTGTGACAAGTAATCATAATTTAGTTACACATATCTATTTTGGGGGACATTTTAGTTGTTTCCACTTTTTCGCTGCTGTGCCCATGGTGTGATGATGCCTCTTCTATGTTCGACTTTGTTAGCCTTTCCAGGTGTTCCTTTGTGATGAATTCTTACACACAGAACTGTTGAGTCAACAAACGCGTGCAGACCGGAAGAAAGTTTGGACTAGTTGAAACACCTGCCAACAGCACTTCGTACAGAGAGCTCATTTTCCCACAACCCCGTCACCACACACTATTACTAATCCTTTTCATCTTTCTCAAGCTGGGAGATGAAAAATAGGTTGTTGGTATTATTTCTAAAAAAGGAGAATTGAGGGTTAACTTATATTTGTATTTTGACTGTCTGTTGGTATTTTCGTTTGCGTAAGTTTCTGTTGACAGTGTTGGTTCTTTTATTATATAGAGATGTTCTTTTATACATGATTGTGCAGTAAGTGTAGTAACCTGTATCAACGCCACATGATATATATATATGAGTGTATGTATTGATTCTATGGTTTGTATTTCACATATTGGTAGGGTTTTTGTTTTTTTACATCTTTGTGGACACTTTGCTGCTTAAAGTTAAAAAGGTCTATGTCAATCAAATATTTCAGTCTCATATGTTGTGCTTCCTGGATTTGGTATCTCAACTCTAAAGTCATAAGGCTATCTACACATTCAAACCAGCTCAAGCTTGCTTAAAAATGGAAAAGTGACCTACTCCATGAGGGTATACGGTTATCTCACAGTCCCTGAGGGGAGGATGAAAATGAGGACTCTGGGTGTCACCTGAATTAGCAATTTCCATTTTCTCTTCCTTTCTACATAGATTCCATCCTTCTGGGTTTATTTTTTGAACATTAAAAGTCATTTCTGTCAGTATTGAATTTCTGTAGTTACATTTATTTTGCTCTTGTCTCTCTAAATTTTTTGAAATAAATATTTTATTTCCTTAATTATTTTGTTGTTGGATTAACAATGAAAGTATTTAAAACTGAATTTTCCTCTCAATATAGGACTTTGGCCAAGTCCTGAAGGTTTTACATAGAATCTTTTGTAAATTGACATATAACATCTTGATATTGTAATTTTTTCTTCCTTATTGAAGAATAAGTTTGTGAAATACTTGTATGATAATATTGTTTCTATTTTTTGTCATTTATTTTTACTTTCTGTAATTTTGATAAGAGAATGTCTCACAATACTTACTCTCTGATTTTATTGATATTTTCTGTGCAAGTCACTTTATAAGCCACTTTTATAAAGGTTTGTAACATTTCATGTCATTTGATACTATTCCATTTTATGGATTTATCCTTGTTCATTTAATGATATTCTATTTTGGGCATTTGGAATATTGTTATTTTTTTGGCCATATAAACTTTTCTGATTACAGATTGCTAATTATAGCCTCAGGATAAATTCATGGAGAAGAACTGCTGGTTCAGATAGACATTTTTGGATTTTTTTATACCAAACACAAATTGGCCTTCAGATTGGTCCCCTGTTCATAATCCCACCAGCAATGTATGAGAAAGCTCTCTTTTCAATAGTACTAGAAAAGGCTGGCTATTAAGTTTTTAAATTTGGGTCGTTCTTATAGGTAATACTGCATTACCTATACACATATTGCATTACCTATACATTTTATCTATGCAACAATTCTGCGATCTACTTTTCTGGATCACTACAGTTTTGCCTTTTCTAGAATTTCATAGAAATTATATATTACAGTATGTAGTCTTTTGTATTTGGCTTGCTTTGAGATTCTTCTGAATACCCCCAAACTTATTAATCCATTCAGCCTTTGGTGGACACCTGGGTTGATTGAAGTTATCAACTGTTATGAATAATGCTATTAAGAAAATTTGTGTACAGGTCTTCATGTGGATATTATCTTTCCCTTCTCTTGGATAAATACATAGGAGAGAAATTGCTGGGGCATATGGTAAGTGCATTTAACTTCAGAAGAATCTGATGGAATGTTTTCCAAAGGGGTGGTGTTAACGGGTGTTCCCACGAGCGATGAGCATGGTGGTTCCAGTCACTCCATAGCCTCTCCAACACTTACTGTTATCAGTCCCTTATAATTGGGCATTATAATGAGTCCTCAGTAGCGTCTCACAATGGCTTCAATTTACATTTTGCTAATATTAATAATTGAGCATCTTTTTATTTGCTTATTTGTCACATGTATCCTTTCTTTGGTAAAGTATCCACTTAAATCTTTTGCCCATTTTCTTAACTTTGTTCATCTTCTTGTTAAGTTATATAAGTTCTTTTCTTTGTGTTTTCTGCATTTAAGTCTTTATTGGATACATGTTTTGCAACTATTTTCCCCCAGGCTCTGGCTTATCTTTCCATTTCCTTAACACTATTCTTCAAAGAGAAAAAATTTTTATTTTTTTTAAAAGATTTTATTTATTTAAGAGAGAGAGAGACAGATATAGTGACAGAGAACACGAGTGGGGAGGAGAGGGAAAAGCAGGCTCCCTGTTGAGGGACTCGATCCCAGGATCCTGGGATCATGACCTGAGCCGAAGGTAGACGCTTAACTGACTGAGCCACCCAGGCATCCCTTGAAGAGAAAAATTTTTAAATTTTGGTGAAGTCATACTTACCAATCTTTCTATTTTATGAATTATGATTCAAATGAAATATTTCGAAAATTTTTGTCTAACCTTAGATTGCCAAGATTTTTTTTCTCCTGTGTTTTCTTCTAGAAGTTTTATCATTTTAGCGCTTATATTTATGATTATTGCATTTTTTGAGTTACTTTTTTTTATAGCATGAAGTAAGGTCTTAATCTCATCCTTACACATGTGGATATGCGACTGTTCAAGTGTGATGTCAGGAGAAGTTTACTTCATAATGAATTGCCTTGACATTTTTGTTGAAAATCAGATGACCGCATTTGTGTGGGTCTCTTTCTGAGTTCTCTGTTACAGTAACTTTCTTCCCAGCTCTGTATAAGCTTCAGGAAGTGTTTGTCACACTGTTTTCCAGTGGGGCTTTTGCTGGCCCCAGGTAGCTTCCTCTCACAGGCGTGGATCAGCACTAACCAAAGATTCAAGCAATCCCTAGCAGCTCCCTCTCTCCACCGGGACTGCACCACCAGTTCTAGCCGCATTTGCCTCCCCAGTTTCTCATTTCCCTCTCTTTGGGCTCTTTATGGCTTCCTCTTCTTCCTTGGAAACTACCTGGGGCAGTGGTCAATCTCCTCTCGTTTGTTTTTCTCTCAGGAATCACAGCCTTATGCTGCCTGATGTCTGGTGTCTAGAGACCATTCCTTTGTATATCATTTTCTGTTCTATTGATTTATTTTATTTATTTATTTATTTATTTNTGCTGCCTGATGTCTGGTGTCTAGAGACCATTCCTTTGTATATCATTTTCTGTTCTATTGATTTATTTTATTGATTTATTTATTTATTTAAGATTTTATTNCAGAGATAGAGACATCCAGCGAGAGAGGGAACACAAGCAGGGGGAGTGGGAGAGGAAGAAGCAGGCTCATAGCAGAAGAGCCTGATGTGGGGCTCGATCCCATAACGCCGGGATCACACCCTGAGCCAAAGGCAGATGCTTAACTGCTGTGCCACCCAGGCGCTCCTATTTTATTTTATTTAAAGATTTTATTTATTTATTTATTTATTTGAGAGAGTNAGGATCACGCCCTGAGCCGAAGGCAGACGCTTAACCGCTGTGCCACCCAGGCGCCCCTATTTTATTTTATTTAAAGATTTTATTTATTTATTTATTTGAGAGAGTGAGAGAGCATGAGCAGGGAGAGAGGTAAAGGGAGAGGGAAAAGCAGACTTCCTGCTAAGCAGGGAGCGCCACACAGGACTTGATCCCAGGACCCTGGGATCACAACCTGAGCAGAAGGCAAACGCTTAACCAACTGAGCCACCCAGGCACCCTGTTCTATTGATTTCTTAAGCCTGGAGGGCCAATCTGGTCCCAGTTACTCCATCATGGTCAAAGGATGCTTTATTTTTGAATGACGACACGGCTGCCTCATTGTCTTCCCTTCACCATTTTGTACATATTGGTCTGTTGTCTTGACATTGAACACTGTTGTGGAAGAGCCTGAGGTCAGCCTTATTTTTTGCTTCTGATTGGGACTTACTTGTCCCAATAGCATAGCTCCAAAAGTCTTCATTTGTGAGATCTAGTCAGCTGGTAACCCAGACATTGTGTATAGATTGTTATGTAGAATTTTTTTTTTTTTAATTCATGGGTTCTCTTTTCACTCTACCCATTCAGTTCATTGTAAAGAAATTTTTCTGTGTCATTTCTGTGAGTCGTGAGCTCCCTTTGCTAAGATCTTACCCCAGGCACACTCCTTATTCTTGAGTTGGGTTATCTTTGACCCACCTTTCTCTCTGATTGCTTTAGTGGCTTATCTTTTTCCCCTGAATGCACTGCCACTTCCCTCCATAATGATAACTTGTCTTTCAGCCAAGCTTTTTTTTCTAATTTATGTAAAAATATGAAATATGTAAATCTGAAATTGTGTGGTTTGGAGTTCTAATTTGTTCTCCCTGCTCTGAAATTTCCTTTTCATCTCATCTCTGTTGTTTTATTATCTATTACTCCCTCGTTTTATTAAATTCTTCTTATTATAAGTTCTTACATAGCACAGCGTATGCAGGGGAAACTGCTTCTGTTCATAGGACTGAGTGTTTTCCAACCTGAAGAGGGTTTACTATATCTTTCTTTTTCCTATATATTTGCACAGTTCCCTTGGCATTTTTTTTCCCCATTGCTTATGCTGAAAGTGGGCAGTCCTGTCCAATCATTGGTTTGTTCTCACAGATTTTGAGTGATTCTCCTTGACATCCTGTTCACCTTATCTGGGCCTACTTGGTCGTATCTTCTCCAAGCTTCAGTTTTTGGCTGGATAGCTGTCTATCTTGTTTTTCTCCAAATGCATCCAGGAGGGAAATACGTCTAGAACTCTGACCCAAGTCAAGTTGGCTTCGGCCTCACGTTGATCTGGAGCAATGGCAGCCTCACGCATCACCTGCCACAGGCCCCCAGTCACAGTCACCTGATCTTGCTCAGTTTCCACCTGCTGATTGTGTTTCTTGAACCTCTATCTCTGAGTTCACAGATCTCATCCTTGTCCAGAACTTCTGTCCTGCCAGCTTCAAGTTATTGCAAAACCAAACCAAACCAAACAAAGTAAACAAACAAAAAACCCCCCAAACACAGCAACAACATTACCCTCATACCCCTACCCCAGAAAGCTGCTGGCATTTTATTACCTTGAATGTTGTCAGACACCCACGGGCCTAGAGTTCTTGGTAGTGGAATTGCCTTTGGCTCATTTTGAGTTTGGGGAGGCAGAACCTGGGACCTTGCTGCAAATCCAGAGTCTTTTTCAAAGCGGTTTGGGAACCTCCTGGGGTGTGACAGGGACTCAGTCTCACTTCTTTGTTGGGGAACAAGGAGGCCTGGCACTCCTCCAGGAAGGGGGGTGCTACATAAAGGCCGACCAAGCCTGGGTGAGGGGACAGGGAAAAGGGATGTCAGGGCCTGGGGTGCAGAAGCCAGTGCCCATAGAACACAGAGTCTGGGGCACGGAGCCCTCACAGGCGGGGGCAGAGCCAGACCAAGATCCAAGATGCAGGTTGGAGCAGCAGCCGGGAGGTGGCTCTGAGTGGGTCATTTCAGCTTCGCTCTTGCGATTTTTCCACACTAGCCTCTCTATGTCCTCAATGTTTTTATCCAAATGAATTCTGTCTAAATTAACCGACTATGACACCATTTACATTAGCTTAGTCGAAGCAAAATCTCAGATGGTACGTCAACAATAGTTCTCTACTACGTGAAAATAAATATGCAATTTGCCTATGAAGTCAAACCGGGCAGCCCTTGTAGGACCCACTGTCTACGGTCATCTCTGACGTACTCCACATACGGGCTCTTACTTGGGAAAATGCTAGTCTGGATGATAGGAAGAAGAAAATGTCCTCTGTGTGGCTTAGAATGTACTGGGACAAGCTGTTACCTTTTTTCCTTTTTACTACAATTTGAAGCTGCTGATTCCTTTCTGTCTATCATGGGGGTTATTAAATGTGAGTGTTGTTCCTGTTGTTTTAAATCACAAAATGCACCTTGTGGTACACGGAGCTCTAGAACCTGTGATAGGATTTATTTTACTCTTTTTAATTAATTCATGCCCATTTATGCTTTTCTTACAAAATGTATGTAGTTCATACGTACACATACTTTTGAGATATTTCAGTAGAAAGACTGCCTTGATATGATCTGAGTTTCCCATTAAAGGGAGCAATCTTTTTTATACATAAAAGCCTTTCTTAACATTGCAATGCTTCAAGGAATCAAACATTTAAAATTTTTTATCCTGCTTCAATCACTGATAAGAAATAAATACCTATATCTTCTTTACCGAGAGTGCCTCCCCAGGACCTCAGTGCTGCATTGTATCCAATCACGAACTTTCCCCTCAATTCCTAGAGCAAAGTGAAAACATACACAAGGCAAAAATTAGATGGATAATAAACTATTTTATAAGTGATAATGTTCTGCGGATTACATACACTGACTTTGTGGTGAAAATGAAGATATGAAATCATTTCCTTCTGTTAAAAATCTGTTGCAGGTCTCATGGTTTTTCAAAGAGGTTGAGGGAAAAAATATGCTTTTACCAGAGTGTAAACATTTCTGAAACTGTGATCTTTAAGTGAGGAATAGAAGGGTAAGCCATGCATTATGAAATCACTTGAAGCAGATCACAGAACTTCTGTGCTGGATTGTTTTAGTATTTGGCGTTTCAGTGGTATTAACCCTAATTTTTAGACATCGGTTTACTTAAGGGATTGAATCAAAGGTTCCTAATCGCATAAGAAGTAAAGTAACTGACAGTATTTGTTACTGTGAATGGAACAATAACCGCCCTCGTGCTTACATATGTGCAAACTTGTTTCCAAAAGCATCTCTCTCTCTCTCCCCCACACGCATACACACGCACGCACACGATGTATTATTCATCTATTAAAATAACACAACCTGTGTTCTCTATTCACGCATACTCTCATATGTGGGGAATGACATATGAACAAGGGTGTTGCTCACAGCATCTTCAAATTAGAAAACAGTTGGGAATCACCTAAGTGGCTTCCAACAGAAACATATTCGAATAAGTGTTGGTGCACCTGCACATGGACTTCGGTGACTAAAATGAGCAATAGTATGAAAAATATCTATTCAGTACAATTTGGGTGGCAGAAAATTCATATGTATATACGTTTGTAAATGCCAGGATTCTTCTGGAAGGATAGAGAAGAAACTGGCGACTGACCTTATCTCAGGAGAGGCGAACTGGTTGTCTGGGGAACAAGGAAGTAAGCAAGACTTATGTTTCTCAGTTTCATTTTTAAAAACATTCTGTATCTTGAGCTGTGTGTAACATAATGCTAACTGCCATTTAAATAACATAACCCCATAACTTCACTATACATACTAATTGCAAACCCGAACAGCACATAACATAGAACTTGAATTGCTACATATATGTTTAACGTATACAATATTAATTTATTTAAAAATCTTTCACTCAGAGTCACTTAAGGTGCTCCAAGGGCTAAAGATGCAAAACTGAAGGGGACTCAGCCTCTGGGGAAGGGATCCATTCGATAACGGCAGACAAACATGCTAAGTATTTGAAATACAGGTGGCGTGGGGCGCCTAGGTGGCTCAGTTGGTTGAACGTCTGCCTTTGGCTCAGGTCATGATCCCAGGGTCCTGGGATCAAGCCCCACATCTGGCTGCCTGCTTAGTGAGGAGTCTGCTTCTCCCTCTCCCTCTAGCCCTCATGCTCTGTCTCTCTCACTCTCTCTCTCCCTCAAATAAACAAATAAAATCTTAAAAAAAAAATAAAGGTGGCAAATACAGTTACAATCATGACAAAGTGATAGGTACCAAATGTATCCTCCTGCCATCAAAAAGTATAAAACAGGAGAAAAAGTATATGATAGAGGGTTTTTTGGGGGAGTCAACGGGAAGCCATGATCCTTGAGGAGACTAGAACATGCAGATGGGCACATTATCCCCTGTGTGCTGCCAGGGACGCTCTCTAAATGGCTCGGAGAAGTAAACTCACACAGGGAGCAGCTTTGTTTCTGAGCAGAGGACAGAAATCCAAGTTTGCGGCCAGGAAGACCAGAATGTGCGAGGCAGGGTACCAAAGCAGAACAAAGCTGTACAATACGGAAGCTCGAGCCTTCTCACAAGAGCCCAAAGCCTTCCATCTGATGGCAAGCTGGGCATTACCAGGATGAAACAGTGCATCTTCAAGCGTCTACTGGGGGCTGTGCGATTGGAGGGGATTCCGGGAGTTCCAATCAGCTAGAGTGGGAAGACCTTGTTCAATGCCTCATACATTCAGCTCAGACCTCAAAAAGGCTGTGCCTTAAGACCGGGGCTAGTCTAGCTCTGGAGAAAGGTTTTTATCAGCGTATCCTAACAGAAGCCAAAACCAATCTAGACTCTCAAGAATGCTGCATCCAGCAGACAATTAAAAAATTGGACATGTAAAGGAACAGGAAAATAATCAGGACAAAAACAACAGTAGATGCAAAGATGACACAGATGTGAAAATTAGCAAAGAGCTTAGAGTGCTATTAGAAGTACATTCTTGAGGCGCCTGGGTGGCTCAGTTGGTTTAGCGTCTGCCTTTGGCTCAGGTCATGATCCCGCAGTCCTGGGATCCAGCCCCGCGTCAGGCTCCCTGCTCCGTGGGGAGCCTACTTCTCTCTCTCCTCTGCCTGCTGCCCCCCTACCCCCTGCCACTTGTGCTCTCTGTCTCTCTGTCAAAAAAATAAATAAATAAATAAAATCTTAAAAAAAAAAGAATTACATTTGAGGATTTAAAGGAAAAGATGAATGAATGTGGGGAATCTTGGCAGAGAAATAAAAATTACTTTAAACTAACCAAATAAAAATTCTATGATCTAAACATACAATATCTGAAATGAGAAATTCACTGAATGGACTGAACAGAGGATAAAGCTGTGCAAACGAAAAGATCAGTAAACTTAAAGATACAGCAGTAGAAACTATACCAACTGAAACACAGAGAGGAGGAAGGACTTAAACACTTTAAAAGCCTCAGTGGCCTGGGGACAGTATCAAGAGATATCATGGACATATTTCTGGAGTCTTAGAAATGGGAGAAGGTGGAAAACATTTTAAAAAAGTAATGGCTGAAAAATTTCCAAATTTGAGAAAACCTATAGACTTATGAACAAAGAAACACAATCCCAAGTATGATAGACACAAGGAAAACCGCATGAAGACACATTTTAATCACATTTCTTTTCCACCAAGATTTATTTATTTATTTCTCAGGGAGCAGCAGAGGGAGAGCGGGAATCTTCAGACTCCCCACTGAGTGCGGAGCCCCATGTGGGGCTGGATCCTGAAATCATGACCATGAGATCACATCCTAAGCCGAAACAAAGAGTTGGACGTTTAAAAGACTGAGCCACCCAGGTGCCCTTAAATCACATTTCTAAAAAACAACGAGGAGAATATCTTAAAAATAACTAGAGAAACCAGATACATTACCTAAACTACTGATACAGGTAATAAAGCATGAACACCCCCCCCCAAATTTAGCTGTGTGAAAGAAACTAAAAGTAAAAAGTTCCTACTGTATTATTCCATTTATATGAAAATCTAGATCAGTCGAAACTACCTGAGGTCATAAGCATCAGAGCAGGGGCTGGTGTGGTGGGGGTGGGGGATTTTCTGGGAAGGGATATGGGGGTACATTCTGGGGTGATGGAAATGTTCATTGTCTGAGTGGGATATGCATTTCACTTTTTATGTGTTTGTGTTTATTCATAAAACTGTACACATAGGATGTGTTTAATATACGTATTTCATTCATCATGAAAAGTAATACAAAGGAAAAAAGTTAAAATGCTCTGAGCACCTGAAGGAGGGGTCAACTACCTGTTTTTCTGGGATAGCAGAGAAATCTTCTTGCAAAAGTCCCGTTCTCTTGATTTCACTGCTTAATAACTGTTATTACTTGGGCGTAGCTTGGAAAACGGGGACGGGGAAGGATATTTGGCTAATGTAAAAATAGAAAATTTTGTATCAATTGGAGTTATTCATTCTGGCACATTCTAGGGATCAGAATAGACATTCTGCCTTTCCTTATTATGGGCATAGGTCCTAAAGTCAGTGTTTCTTGCTTGCCCTGCCCTGTAGCCAATCAATCATGAAGACCTTCTGCTTTTATCACCTGAAGTCATATAATTTTATGTTAATGTCTCTGTAGGACATTTACAAGCCAACTCCCCATGTGGTCTCTACACACCAATTCTGCCTTTCTTGTTCATCCTCCTAGACAGCATTTCTGGCCTGTGTGTTTTTAATTTTAACTGACATCTACCGGGCCCTCAACGTGCAATGAGCATAATCTGGGTTACCCTGATCTTGAGTCCAAAGCCTCAGTCCTCAAATGAAATAGAAGACAAGATACATTACTATGGTTCATAGTAACAGTCGCAAGAAAACTGCCCCAGCCTCCTGCCTGTTCAAGGAAGGGAGCTGCAAGGTGTGGCGGAGAGGAGGTGCAGGGAGAGCTAGCAGGAGCCCTCTCCGGGGGGTATCAAACAGGACAGCAGAAGGGGGCTCCTTTAGCAAGGGTCGTGTCCTGGGGTTCTAAAAGACGTGGGTGGCTCGGGGCTGGTAGGTCCTTGAAGCCTAGGATGAGAAGTTGTCAACAGGGGCCTTGAGCTGGAGAGAAGCGGAAGGAAGAGAAGCAGAATGGAGGGGGTTAAGAAGGATCAGGGGACTTCTGTGTGGGAATCAGTACAACCCTGGCATCACCACCTCTGACAACATGCTTTTGTGTGACAGTGATGAATGTCTTTAGACGTTAGAAGAAGTTAAGGGATATTGCTTAATTCCTGGAAGAATCCAACAGAGAGGATGTTACCAGGAGAGAGGAGCCATCTGCCCCTCATCATGTTACCAGGGCTGTTGACTTTCCAACAGCAGATGTCTGACAAAGGCAACTTGTTTCTCTCTTCTTGCATTGCAGCCTGTCGCCACAGCCCTGCAGCGTTAACAAGCAAAACTGTGCTCACCAGGGCTTTGAAAGGATGGCCTTCATGGACACAAACCTGGCTCTGCAGGCCACCGCAGCAGCAAATTGAGAGCTGCGTGATGTTACCGGCCTACCTGGCTCCACTGAACCTGGGCTGCTCCCTGCAGGCACCTGGTGGGGGTGGGGGTGGGGGTGGGGAGATGCCTGCTCTGCTGGGCTCTCAAGACCAGGCTGCCTGGCGCCCCTCGTCCTCTGATCTGTCCGCCCACATGCTTTCGTGGACACCTCCTGGCTATCCGGGTGGTATTAGGAGTGGGAGACAGAGAAGTGACGTAGTCCAGCATGGCGTGCGGGGACCGTCTTGGAGCAAAAAGCCCTCACAGGGGTGGCAAGGCAGAATGCCCGGAACAAAACGAAGACATCTCCGAGAGAGCGGCAGGGGACAGCAGGGCAAAGCCATCTTCCAGGGGCAGTCAGTAAGAAGGTGCAAGGCAGGTACAAAGGGGGAGAGTCCAGGCGGGGAAGCGCTGGGCTCCAGCTCAGAAGTCACACTGAGGGACGGAGCACAGTGCACAGGGGTGAGGGCTCAGAGCAGCGGGATGTCAGGCAGGCAGAGCCTCCCAGGAGTTTGGGTTTTATTCCAATTGGAGACTCTTAAGCAGGGGACTGGCGTGAGCTGGCTCCATTTGTAAGGGTCCCCCTAGGTGGCACGTAAAGAACAGAGTGTCTGGGAGTGAGTCTGAGACCATTGCCGTCACTGGAGAGACGAAGGCAGTGCAAAGGACAGAAGGCGACACCCTTAAGAGGCATTTCGGAGCTGGGCAGGAGGTGGACTTGGAGGTGAATCAGAGGTGGGGGAAGAGGGAGAGACAGGGATGCTCGGGGAGAAGCTGGGTAGGAGCAAGGCTGGTCTGAGATGGTGGGAGAAGGGGGAGGGCTTGTGGAGAGGAGCTGTGCTTTATTTGAGTCCACTGTGTATGGAGGGTGTATAAAGCCCCGAGTGGAACCAGATCCCTCGAGATAGCATGCGCAGGGCAGGGAGGGAAGGATGAGTTCAAGATCTCCACTGGTTTCACGGCTCTTTACCCCTGTGGAAGAGAACTTGCACCCTGGGCAGGTCAACTGTGGATGGTCTCAGCCAGTAGATGTCCATCACTCCCCAGTCTTTTGGGGTCTGCCTGGAAAAGCCTGTACTGCCCGAGGAGTCGCCCGCTGGCTACTGACGCCAGGTGGGCTACCATGACCTCACTGCCACCTTCTCATGTGCATTCACAAACCCGGATGAGTGAGGTCTCGACAGCAGGGGTGCGAGGTCCTTCAGGAAGGCCAGGCCTGGGACCAGCCCAGAGGGCACAGCACACAGGTTCAGAACCAAAGGGATGCAACATGTGTCCTCTCTGCCCTTCTGATGGAACTTTCTTTACTCTGACACCTCCCTACAGAGCTTCCAGGAGTTCACCTGGAAAGCAGTCTGGAGAGCAGCAGGTCCAGACCCTTCCTAGGAGTCGCTCTTCCTCCGGTGTGTAGGTGTGCTTTACCCTTTCTGAACACCGCTTTCAGGACAATTAAACCTTTCAGCATCCTCGGGGTCACCCCATCCCGTCTTTACAGAGGAGGACACCGGCTCGGAAGATTTCACGGCTCTCTCTACTTCTTGGAGCCAGAAGTGGCACAGGGTGCCCTGTGCTCGCCTGTACAGGAGCCAAAGCTTGTTCCCAGCCAGGCCACTTCCTGGTGCCCAGGGCCAAGGCGGGGACAAGCAGGGCCTTTCCCGCATGTAAGAGTGCCTGTCACACCTGTCACCCTCGGTTCGCGCCTGGATCCGGGCAGTGGGGGCCCGGCCAGGGTGTCCCGGAAGGGGCACCAGCCTGGGAAAACGGGCGTCCAGGGCGGTGGGGTGCTTCCAGGTGGGGCCGGCGCCCGGGATGCGCTCCCCGCGCCGGACACCAGGCGTCGCCCCCGCTCCTCGCTGCGCCGGCCCCCGCCCCCGCCGCGGAGCCGGAGCCGGAGCCAGAGCCTGAGCCCGAGCGAGAGCGGAGGCGGCGGCGGGACCCGGCCGGACAAATTTCCTGCTCGGCTGCGGGCGGCAGGAGGCAGCGCCAGCGGTGCCCGACCCCGCGGCCTCCGTGCGTCCCCACCACCCTCCTTCG
>NC_048223.1:126042306-126112603 GCF_002007445.2 Ailuropoda melanoleuca
CCCGGGCCGGCCAGAACAGGCCGGGGCCGCCGCCTTGGCCGCCGCGGCGGGAGGGAGGGGCCGCGCCGGGGTGCCGGCTCCCGGAGCCCTGTCCTTGGCGGCCCCGAGGCCCCCCGGGTGCCTGAGGCTGGGGATGGCGCGACCCTGGCCTCGGCGCCCCGGAACCCCCGCCGGACTTGGCCACCGCCTCGGCAGCTCTCGCGCTCCCCCTCGGGAAACGGGCACACAGAGCGCGTGTCTGCGGGTGGCGACGGGGCTAGGGGTTGGCGACAGGGACGTAGGTGAAAGCGCGCGAGAGCGAGAGGGGGTCCCACGGGATGTGATGGGGGCGACAGGATGCAGGGGTAGAGACAGGAGCTTTTTGAAAAGTGACTCGGAGTTGCGCCAACTCTGGGAGGGGCGGGGGCCGCCATTCCCTGGCTGCCCCGAGGGTCCCGCGCCCTCGCCTTGGCAGGGAGGGGAGCGTCGAGTCCGAGTCTGGGAGGGGTCTCAGACATGCTGCGGGGAGCCCCCCGGCGGCGGGCAGGCCGGGCTGGTCCAGACAGGACCGCTAAGATCTGCAGTGTCAGTGGCGTGGGTGACCTGTCAGAGCTCCTGGACCAGAGGTCAGCGCGGTGCCACGCCTGCCGACTCCCGGGGACCAAATGGGGAAGGCTGGAAAACCCATCCGGTACAGAGGCAGAGCCAAGCCCTGCCAGACCGTGCTGGACCTGACCTAAATTCCTTCCTGGCATGGCAGACCCTTCTAGAAAGGTTCACGTTCTACTTGCAGAATTCTATTGATTTGTCTTCAATCAGGACCACTCCACCTGAGTTCCAACGTGGGGAAACTCAAGGAAAGGAGGAGGCACTGTGCTTGTGTTCTAGAGTGCAAGCCCCTTGAGTTGAATGGTGACCAGCCAAGGGTGGTGGCGTGTTTGAGAACTCAGTGGGTCCATGTTTGGTCAGCTCTTGACCCCAGGTACCCCTTGACCCAGAGTGCCTGGAGGTCGTTGTGTCCCCAGGATTGGTGAAATTCCGTCTCCGTGAAATAAAGACTCCATCCCGTTTAAACTGAGTGGAGGGAGAGGTGGAGGGGCGTCTCCCAAAACAGTGCACTGAGCCAGAGGGGGCATGACATTCTGGGGTGCATTCGCGTGGCCAAGGCTGGCTCCTGACTGCCGAGGTCACCCAGCCTAACTGATATGGGGCAGAGCTTTGTGTGCAAATAGCGCTGGGGTCTGTGCTTTCTGAGCCCAGGCTCTAGGCCTTCAGGGAGGAAAAGGCCAGGTGGTGACATAGGAACAGGCCCAAGAGATGGGACTATGCTGTCAGTGAGAGGGCCCGTAGGGGCACCCGGCCCTTCCCAGACATGGCTCTGCCTCTGACTGTGAACTCAGGGACAGAGATCTTTGTTCACTGGTGTTAGTGATGCCTGTGGACCAGTACCCCCCACAAGGAAGAAAAACCTAGATTCTCCATGGGTTGACACGAGCCAGGAGCTGGATTGGTCCCTAGAGCAGGCCAGGTCCTTGTACGAGTTGATGGTTTTAGATTTGAAAACATACCAGAACCAATCACATCGACCCCCTTGCCAAATCAGTTGCAAGAAGTGGGTGAGGCATGACCATCACCGTGACACTTCTGGGACCCCTTGGAGGCCCAGATGCTGTGCACAGAGGCCACTTCTTACGCGTGCGTGCAAATCATCCACCCCTGAGAGGGGCTGCCGCAGCCGTGCGGGTGGGGTGGGGGTGCGTTGGAGGGCCATATGGAAGGTGGGGCACATGGAAGGTGGAGGCCTGACGAATCCACAGCAGTTGCCAGGTGCTTAGTAATGAAGCTGGAAAGAGTTTCAATTGGTCAAAACATATGCCTCCTTCATGCTACCCCTCCATTGGTCCACTTGGCTCTGTCTCTGCTGTCGTCGTCCTGGGCCAAGATACCCCTTTGCTCAAAACTCCCTCCTTGCAGGTCAGAGGTGAGTTTCCCAGCCCAAACGAGTCCTCAGTAATTCTCACACCCAGCTGCCCCCTTGACGTTTCTCCTGGAATACCCAGGTCCCCCCACCCCCACTAGCCCACCATTTTCCCACTGTTCTCCCTCCTTATCTATCAGATCACACCAGCCTCCCCACTGCTGTGGAAAGATAGGCTGGACTGTCGTTTCCCGGAGGACAATACTCTATCCTCAGCATCCAGCCAAGCATCTGACAGTAGGCTCGTCATAACTGTCACGGGGCAGATGAACAAATGACCGAGTGGAACATTCTAGGAGCTCATCTTCTGAAGTAGGTGAATCGGTGTCTTCTCAGTGGGTGTCCCTCGTGGTTGGTAGGCACACGCATTTCTGTTGGTGTCGATTGGACTGGATCGTGGAGAGATGAGAGAGGTCGGTCTAGGGCTTCCGTTACGAGTTCTTCTGGTGATGCTGAGCCATGTGCTGAGATGACTGAGCTGGACCAGAGACTCCCAATGCCCTCTGGGAGGCAGGTCTGGGAGCCGTGAGGGAGCGCCATGGAAGCTGCCCCCCATTCCTTTCCTAGAGCTGCACTTTCAGAGCTTCTGCGATCAAAATAGGAACAGATGTATCCATTAGGATAGCGACCGGCCTTCTAAATATTCGATTATCACTAAGAAAAAAACTGTGTTTCAAGAGCATCTCCAGTTGTTTTGGCGGGCTCTGTCCTCGGGAACGGATGGCTCACCGCTCCCCGAAGGCGCCCGTGTGCTTTCCAGATCCTCGGAGGCAGAGCTGCTCGGGCTCCTCTCTGAATCTCCTTCCCCTTTTTCTCCATCTTACGAACTCCTATTCACACCTCACGGCCCACTTCGGACGCCTCAGTCTCCTCAAAGCCTTCCTGACGCCTCTCCTAAGAACATCTCTCTTCCCTTGAGTTCCATAGAAGGCTGACTGCACCTGTCCTAGGGCACTTTTCAGACTCTTTTTTGTGTCCACTTGACTTTTTCAAAGTTTATCTCTTCTACCAGGTGGTCAATGCTTTTACGGTAGAAGATGGGTTTTTGAGAGTTTGGACTTGGAGCTGAGGTATGGATTGACATAAATCCTGGCTCTGCTATGACTTTGGCTAAGCTATTCGAATTTGATGCCTCAGTGTTCTCCTCCGTAGAATGGGAGTGGTGATCCCTACTTCACGCGGCTATTTGGAGAGTGACAGGTGATACATACAAAGTAGAAGGCAGATGACTGGCACTCAGTAGACTGTGTCAGGCTACAACCTACAACCTAAAACACCTAAAGTTGTGCCCTGCGTGCGTTAGGAACCAGGGAAATTTGAATGCATCAGTTAACAAAGTCAGAACTCATATGAACAGATACGTTTTGCTTGCCATCCAAAGCACTAGGTCAAATCGATACGGTGTAACGTGCTAGCTTCTTTTATTTTTTGGGTGATAATCTGAATGATTATGAGAATTTTGTGTGATTAAGTATTTTTTTAAAGATTTTATTTATTTATTTGACAGAGGTACAGATAGCCAGCGAGAGAGGGAACACAAGCAGGGGGAGTGGGAGAGGAAGAAGCAGTCACAGCGGAAGAGCCTGATGTGGGGCTCGATCCCAGAACGCCGGGATCACGCCCTGAGCTGAAGGCAGACGCTTAACTGCTGTGCCACTCAGGTGCCCCTTGTGTGATTAAGTATTTTAATCTCATAATGCCACCACTTACCTGTGCTCCAAGAACAAGTCCATTCTTTAACACGCACCGTCTACTCTTCGGTGTTACAGTGGTTAACGAGGCAGAAATGCAGTTTTGTATGCACATTAACCTGTGGTCATGGACTGAATTAAACCAGTCTGCAGGTGAGACAACACAAAAGTGAACTAAACCAGAGCCACGAAGCAAGTGGGCTAGAACCAGGTGTGTAGACCCAGGGTCAAAAGTACGGCTTCTGGGGGCGCCTGGGTAGCGCAGTCCTTAAAGCATCTGCCTTTGGCTCAGGGCGTAATCCTGGCATTCCAGGATCGAGTCCCACATCGGGCTCCTCTGCTGGGAGCCTGCTTTTTCCTCTCCTACTCCCCCTGCTGTGTTCCCTCTCTTGCTGGGTGTCTCTCTGTCACATAAATAAATAAAATCTTAAAAAAAAAAAAAAAGTATGGCTTCTGGACGAGAGCATACAAGCTATGGAGCTGTGGGCTGCCCCCGAAACAGTCACAGCTTCGCATTGCTTACCTTTACAGAGGGAAGGATGGCCCTGGGCCATCTCCGAGCCCCTCCTAGCTCCCGTGCACTGACCAATCTCTGCGGCTGCTGCGGGCAGTACTGATGACTCTGCAAGGACTCAATCCACAGCTGGGGCTGCCTCCCATTCCCAGGTCATCCCTTCAGCCACATCTCTCTCTGTTCTGGGTATCGGATCTACCGAAAGTAAGATGTGGCTCATGGGTACATTTAGGACTCTTGTATTTCAAATACTAACCGTAGACATACCGAAAATTGATTTTGGAGGGTTGGCTTCTCATTATTTTGTCACCTGTATTTTTTCCCCAAAGCAGAGTGCTGGATGGTGTTTTATGGGTGGGGTTTTGGACCAACCACATCTGAGCTAATAGGGGTTTCACTGAATTTTACTAATCCTCGAGCAGACACAGGTGCACAGTGGCGGGGCTTCTGCCGAATGCAGGCTGGGAGATCCCTAGTTTGGGGATTACCAAGCCAGCTTCCTTTTCTTCTCTTGGTCTGGCTGCTTTTCCCCAAATGTCATTTGTTAAGGTCCGCCCCATCCAGGTGTTGTACTTGGGGAGTTTTGATGTGGTTCATAGCCTCTTTGAACTTGAATAGCACCCGGCTCAGAGCCAGAAATGTGGGCATTATGCCTTTCTTTCAACTACACAAATACTTCAAAAGGGCTGATTACGCTTATGAAATAGAAAAATTTTAACACTGTGTTTCAGGCAGACAACTTTTCTATTGATTCCCCATGAAATAGGAAGCAAATAAATATTTTTAAAGGATGTCCATTTTAAAATATCTTTCCAATACAAATCAAGACTTCCTGATTCATATAGCCCAGGAGTGTATATTGTATGAGATAACCAAAAGGGTGAAAAAAAGTCTTCTTTCACCTGGAAACAAATATAAACTCTATCAGGAGATGAGGAAAAGTTTGCAGGAAAAAAAAATCCTTGATTATGTGCTAAAAGCCTGAAGTGTTTTTTTGGACAGGTATTTTGATGTCAGTGTTTCCTGGGTGAAGAATGAAGAATTGATAGGAAAACTTGTCTAGACCCCAGACTGGGGTTCTGGCATCACTAAATTTGATCCAGCAGGTGGGCTCACACTGGAATGGGTGTTCAGCGATCAGCCGTGTTCCCGATGCTGCATGGTCCTCTCCGGGGAGGGAGGGACACCTGTGTGACACCTGGGACTCACAGGGCATCCAGCACTTGTATGTGAAGCGTGGATGGTGGAGGATGGAAGCAATAGACTGGAGTGGGGGCCGTGCCGGGACAGTGGAGGTTGCTGCTTGCGGAAGGCTCTCCCTGGGATGATTTTACTTTGTCTGAATACCGGCAACAAATCTGACCAACAGGAGTTTGCTTTTTGGTACTAGGTTCCCAGTCCCAGGCTCAGAACACAGACTTTGGAGCAGAGGGATGGGGTCAGATTGGGGCTCGTGGCACTGAGGCTTTGGACAAGTGACTGACCCTTTCCCAGTGTGACTTCTTGTCTCTATAATGGGGACAGTGACACTTCCCAGACAGGGTTGTCGTGTGGCTGGGTTGCAGTCACGTGTAGGGAGCCCAGCCTAGGACTTGCCGATCGGTCCATGGCCTGCTACTGCGCCCAGGAGTCTGGGGGTGGCCCGCTTGCAGTCAGAGCATTGGCATAATCTGGGCTCTGACCCCTCCCCTGCTACTCTTGCTTCGTCCTCAGGGCAAGTCGCTTAATTTCCATTCTATAAACGCAGACATAATTTTTGGTTATTAATGTCCGTAAATCTATTTGGACATTTCCAGCTGAACATTAGTCACCGATTTCTGTTACTAGGGAGCAAATTAGTTCCATTTTTCTGCTCACCCAAGATTTCAGAATGTCCTATCACATGGCTGCTTGATTACAATGTATTATTCGACGTGACCTTTGTACGAAGACTTTTTATTTTGTTTCTCACTCCAAAAGGACTTTGCATTTTTCAGGCTGGGTCTCTGTAGTAGGACTTTCGTGGGTCTGTTCAGTTGGCTTTCAGCAGACTTGGCCCTGACTCCTTTGCCGGCGCCCTCCCGTGCCCTTGGCGGGTGGGGGCGCAGCCGCTGGCCCGGAGCCCAGGGAGGTGGCAGCTCCTGTCCCGGCAGGTTCCTTGTGAAACTGGGCGCTCTGGTCTTCTTTCTTCTCCAGTTCAAAAGGCCGACCTCAAAGCTGGACACCCACTTGCCTGATTTGATGTCATGGCCCTGAGGCCAACCCCCACCCCCTGCCCTCTGTCTGCTTGTCTGGATTCTTGTCGTGGGATAAAGCTTTGATTTTGTGGTGTGAAGTGTAATCTCCAAAGAGATTAGAATATTCCGGCTTCTTAAACAGGTAAAGATAAGCCCCCGTGCAACCTTGGCTGCCCTATGACGTTTGCTAATCAAACAGAAACTGGCCTTTGCTGCCACGTTAATTGAAGTCATCCCCAAACCTGCACTGTTACTAGTAAAATTATGCCTTATAATTAGTGCTTTTTTTCAGGATGTGGTTTTTCTGGCTCTGGGAGTAGCCTTGGTTTCATAAACAGCTGAATGTTTAAGTACTGGACGTAAGACTGCTTTGAAACAGGAACCCAACCCCGTCCTTAATTTTGAAGTGAGGCTGACTCAGCCATCCATCTCCCCAAGCTTGTGGCCGCACTTTATTAAGTGCATCAGTAATTCAGTAAATTACTTTTTGCTAATGTTGCCAGCATCAGCTAAAGTCCAGTCTTCTATTGGAGATGTTATCAGTCTGCCCAGTTAGATTCCTTTGAGCAAAGACCTGATTTTGGCCCAATGTCATGTAAGAATGCAAGAGCCAGAAATTTAATAATTTTGTACTGTATCGTGCCAAGCTAGGTCTGCTCTGAGCTAGCCAACAATATTCTTTCAAAGGATATTTCTTGGTTTTCATTAAATGTGTGTAGTATTTACAAGAGTCTGTAAGGTCATTTGGAAGGGACAGTTAGAGATGTTAAACATGTATTGAGTGCCTACACTGTACGTCCTGTGTGTTTAGTAGTGAAATTACAAAGAGAAGTCACAATGCCTGTTCTCTGGGTGTTCCACGTCCATGGGAGGCAGAACTCATCACTTTCTGAGTGTGTTACGTGTCATGCTGGCTGCAGAGGTGGGCATGTGGAAGGGGTCCTAGACGGGCTTCACCAGGTAAATCAGGCTTGGTTTTCAAGGATATTTTCTTGGCAGCCAACAGGGCTAGAACATTCAAGATAGAGGGGCTCGCATGTGCTTGCCCTGCAGTGAGGAGTAACATGTACTGCCTGGGGAGTAGCAGGTGTCTGGGAGGACCTGGGGCCCCGGAATGGAGGGGATGAGACAAGGGGACTGGACAATCTGGGAATCTCCAAACACTCGTAAGCCATTGAGGAGCATGGGTCTGCTTGATGGACCAGTACTTCACCTGTTTGGAATCGTGGCCGCCTTTGAGATTCTGAGGAAGACTACAGATTCATTCATACCAAGAAAAATGCATGTGTGCACACAGGCTTTCTGGTTTGGTTGGTTTGGCTTTTACGGTTTCAAGAAAGTCTGAAACCTGAACCAAAGCCCCGCAGTTTTCGGCTAAGGAGACTGCACGCATCCGGACCAGACACAGATTTAGGAGACGATGGTGGCCTCAGATTGTGGGCTGAGTTTGACGTGCCTTAGGGGAGCCGAATGGACTTCTCGAACACAGACAGCTGACTCTACCAGGGACTCTGCAAACCGGCTGGGGCAACATCCGTGCTTCACTGTGCTAACCGTTCTAATTTTTCTTATTAAAACTTGGGTTACCGAGTATGTTTGTGGATATTGGACAGTATTCCCAATGCAGTAACGTGGAATGGGTCACTTAATCATGGCTGTTGTTATCGGTAGAGCCAGCTCATAGGAAGTGGGGTAAAAATGGGCTCGAGAAGCCTCATGTGGTTGGCCACCGCTGGCCTCTGACAGGTCCAAACTCATTTCTAGTTACTTCTTTATAACCTTGCTCGTATGTTTTTGGGTAACCAAAAATACGTTTTCTGTACAAGCCTTTCAGTTTACCAAGAACTGAAGCCAGTTCCACCTTGTCAGTTTAGATGGCCTCTCTGGGGTTCGGCGGACAGTGCGACATCCCTGCGTAGAGTCTGAGCGTGTGGCCAGCTGTGATGTCGAGCCTGAGACCTGCGCAGGGTCACACGCTCTGCTGCAGGCGCCATTGTCCTGACCCAGACGTGCCTATTTCCCATTCTCGCTGCCTTGGTGGACCAACCGCTTGTCCTCCCTCCTGTGTCGGACACTCTGTCCATATGGCGGGGGGGGGGCATCTCAGGACATGGAGGACCCTCGTTGGCTTCCGTGATATCAAAGCCCACCTTCTCTGTGTGTCTGGGTGGAAGTGCATTCTAACCTTGAGCAGGACCCTCTCACTGCTGTGCCTCCATCTCTGCTCTGCGTGGCCTGTGTCACACTACTCTTTTGGGTGTGGTTTCTGCCCGGCACATGGCTTCTGGGGGGCATTTTAGAGGCCGCTACAAGTGCATGTCTTCTATGTAGCACGCTTTTGTTTAGCAAATGATTTATCGTTTGTTACATTGAAGTGCATATCCTGGATGGATGGTCCGTGGCAGGCAGAGATCGATGACGTCGATTCTGGTTATTCACCTCTGTAATGGATTCTCTTTTTGCTTTGCGTACAGCAGGGGTCTGTATGAGTTTTGAGGAGACCACGCTTTCTTTCGTGGCTTGGCGTCTTGGCAGGTGGGGCAGCCTCAGACTGTCTGCGGCTGAGGCTGGGGTGCCGGGCTCGGGAGCAGACTAGGGGAAGGCTGTGCTGCAGGCAGCAGGGGCCCCTCCCTTCTGTCTCTGCGGGTGGCGGGACTGGCAGACAGCAGGAGCATCCCTGACCCCTTGGCTGTGACCTAACATCATTTTAAAAATCCAGACCCGAGAGCCACCAAGTCCGTGGACACACAAAGCCCATAGTAGAGCCTCCCTTCTCGAGGTCCGATATTTGGTGTGTGTGTTGGGGGGGGGGTGGTCATGGCAGTAAATAAAGCAACGGCTGTGATAATACTACTAACCGCTGTATCGATTGAGCGCTTACTCTGGACCCGGCCTACTCCGAGTATTTTCATATCTGAAATTGCTACGTATACGGCAACACATGAGGCCAAAGTGGCACGAGGCTTGCTCCGGAGAAGAGGAAATTCAGGGCCAGGGGAGCAGGGCAGAGACTAAACCCACAGAGGGACCAAGTGGTCCTCGAGGTAGAGGAAAGGTGTGGGGGGTACATGGGGCCTGCAGGAAGGTGGACCCCAGCCTCACTCAGGGAGCACAGCGATGGGGGGGACACTTGGCCTGCCTGGGAATGATCTCATCTGAGGAGGGCCCAGGCCCCATCTCAGGGCTGGGGGAGGCCATGGAGAGCTCTGAGGAGGGAGGGGCTGGCATGCAGGATGGACGGGGACGAGCTGGGATCTCGGAGCAGGGCCAGGACAGGCTCTCTGGTGCTCTCCTCTGGCAGGTCGTGCATCAGAGTCCCCGGCGAGGTCCCAGAGGTCCCAGAGCACCGTGGCTATGTGCAGGGAGGTTGGGGAGCTGCATGTCTTACAAAGCACCCCTGGGAATCCCAACGCCAGGGTGGAGAACAGAGGGGCTTTCACAGGGCCCAGGAATGAGGTCAGGACTTTCCAACACGGAGGCGTCCAGGAGGGAGGCCTCGATGCCTCACAGGGCCGACCAACAAACTGCATGGTGCTGACACTTCTCAGGACCCAAGTGGGACCATCAGGAAGGGACCAACTGAGTGTCTCAACCGGAAGAGAGTTCTGTCCTGGCGAGTCTCCTGTGTGCTCTGCTCTCTTGCGAGCTCCGGCTCTGGCCCCTTTGGCCCTAGCAGAGCGCTGTCGACTGTCGATAGATAAGCCACCACATGGTTAGTGACTTCACAAGGGCCGGTTCAAAGGGTTTCTTTTATTTTTATTTAAGATTTTATTTATTTGAGAGAGGGAAAGAGACCACATGCGCAAGAGTGGGGGGGTAGGTAGCGTGCAGGGGCAGAGGGAGAGGGAGAAGCAGATTCCCCGATGAGCAGGGAGCCCGATGCAGGGAGCTTGATGTGGGGCTCCGGGGCTCGATGCCAGGACCCCGGGACCATGACCTGAGCTGAAGGCAGACATTTCACCGACTGAGCCCCCCAGGCTCCCCCAAAGGGTGGGTTTTAAAAGGAGGGCAGCTTGGGGCAGATGAAGGCTAAACCAAAGCAGCAGAGAGCTGAGTTTGGGTTTCGGGTGGTGCGGTGGTCACAGTTGCTCCCAGTAGGCTCCTAGCCATGGGAGCCACTGGCGTGGTCATTGACATGACGTCCATTCATTCATTCAGTCGTTCAGCAGATACCAATGGGAGACCTGCCGGATGTGGGGAACAAAGTCCACAGGTGCTGCCCTGAAGCCTTTCCCTGGGGCCCAGCCTTCCGTGTGCGTCTGTCCATCTGGTCCTGGGATTCCCCCAGAGGCCTGGCAGTACCCAGGTCAGGCTGGCTGCGGAGATGGTGTGTGGTGAGCAGGCCGGCGGCACCCATCGTGGGCAGCCCTGAGGTCCTTGCGTCATCCATGGGGGACCGAGAAGGCCTTTGGTGCTGGGCACCGTGCCCTGTTCCCGACTGTGCAGATCCTGACCAGTGTGTGTTCATCAGGGGCCCTCTTGCCACTGAGGTGTCCAGGGCCCAGTGGCCGCCGTCAGAGCAAGCAGCATGGATGAAGCCTGAGGCTGGGGCCCTTTTGCCAGGCTTTCTCTTAGAGAGCTGCCGTCTGTCTCGTGGTCAGTATGCGTTCCTGTGACTCTGCTCCTGACTGCAGCATACAGGGGAGACCAAGGCCAAGGTGGGTGGGTGGGTCACATAGACAGACAGACAGCTGTGGGGCCGTGGTCGTGGTCAGGCCTGTCCTCTCCCTGCCTCCTCTCCCTCCTTCCCACTTCCCCTCCTCTCTCTGGTTTTCCCCATTCACAGCCTGACCTCTAGGGCTGCTTCTTCCAGAACCCACACCCCACCAAGCTCCCACTCCTGCAGGCCCTCCACCTCTGCGGGGGACACAGGAGTTGATGGGGTGACTGCCCTGACCCCAGACACTGGCCCCAGGGGCACCGGCCAGGGCTCTGCCAGCAGCTGTGACCGCCTCGTGCCTCTGGCGGCTTTCCCACCCTGCACTCCTGCCAGGGCCAGAGGCCTCGAGAGCGGGCACGTCACTGGTCAGAGCCGCTGGCATGCCATTCTTTTGCAATGACTAATAGCAAAGCTAGTCCAAGAAATAGCCAGTGTTTTCTCCCTGTTGTTGCCCAGTCTCAAGGAGATGGTCCAATTGCCTCATTGCGCTACTGAGTCCAGGGGACAGGGAGTCAGGGTTCCCGGCCCCTAGCGCCTGGGGTGAGTGCAGCAGGTCTGTGAGAACAGGACAATGGGATGATTTGCCCCTTTGCTTCGGACTGAAAATCACTCTGAATCTGTTCAAGGGGCTCTGCAGAGTTTCTGCTTCCAGAAGAGTTCTCTCAAGACACCCCACAATCTCCTTCGGAGTGACAATCTGTCTTTAATGCCACATGCACTTCACTCCTGGGCGCCTCTGGCAGGAGCTGGAGGAATCTGGGGAGGGGAGCAAGCCTCTGGAAGTTCGCCTGCTCCCGGCGCCCCTTTCCCGCCGCCTCATTTCTGGCGGCTGGACGCCGAGCCCATTGAAGTTGCAGGGCGGTCCCCGTGAACTGCTGTGAACACCGCCTTGTCTGGCTGCAGGGGGGCGACCTCTGTGCCGGAGGCCTTCAGCGCATTTCGGGGAAGTTAAACACTGCATCGAGATGCATGAAAATCCCATTAAGCATGGTGCGCAGGCAGAAGATGTCTCTGGGAAACCGGGTGTCAGAACAAATTACAGGAAGATGGGAGAACAAACTGTGAAGGGTTTTTATTGAGCAAGAGTTGGTGCTCTAAATGGGGGTGAGTTATGGGGGCACAGGCACGGCTCTTCTTGTCAGAAAGGCCAAGGGGAGGTGGGCGGCATCTTTCTACGACACAAGATCACGTAGCCGTGGGACAGGTCAGCAGGATTTCGCCATCGGCCTGCAGTCGGCGTGTTTCCCTCTGCCCACCTTCCCTCGCTGTACTTGCAGAATATTTAATAACCCCAGCAATAAAAACTGCAATATTAACCAGGACAACCTGGGCAAATGTTCAAGAGGCTCTCATTGGGTAACAGACCATGGAAAACGTGGCAGGACCCACATAACTTGGTGCTTTCATCTTTCCTAAAAAAACTCTTGGTAATAGATGATTTTTAAATCTAGACGTTATGGAGCATTGGTCCAACCGTGGCTTGCTCCAGAGCAGCTGTTGTGCTGAATAAGCAGCCAGAAAACCCCACCCATCAGCACCATCTTCATGGTCCGCAGAGGCATTCGGAGGAGTCCCTGGGATTCTTGGAAACGCACGTTCCCAGGCACAGAAAAGGCTGTCCTTCTGAACAAGGCTAGTGCCATTTTCTGGGCTCTAGAACAGAGCTGGCAGTCTTACCCCGTCCCACCTGTTTGAAGCCAGCACCCCTGAGGGCTCGCCGGGACTTGAAGACCCACTTCCATGACTGGCAAGCTGATGTTGGCTGTGGGCAGGAGGCCTCAGTTTCTCCGCCTGTGGATCCATTCGTAGCACTGTCTGAGAATCCTTATGACCCAGCTGCTGGCTTCGCCCAGAGAGAGTGATCCCAGGCAAAGCAAGGCAGAAGCCGGGACATCTTTTGGGACCTCGCCTCAGAAGTCATGTTGTCTTTTCTGCAGTATTCTGGTGGTCACACCGGTTGGCCCTGTTCTTGCAGGAGAGAATGAGCAGTCCTTTCCAAAAAGTACGTGGTGGTGAGGAACCCTCCTTTTTTATTATCCTGGATTTATGAGTTGTGGCATTTAGCTGGACACCACCGAATCTCACCGCGGTTAACGAGAACAGGAACTGGACAGAAGGTGACTGCATAGTTCTCAGAATCCATCGGAAGTCTGGAAAACAAGGCTCAGAAAAGGGACAGGAGCCCAGGAGGCTCTGAACCACAATTAAGGTGCAGCCACAGGAAGCTTTCGGTAAGGTTGTGGCCTGTGGTCCGTGGCACTGATACTGCTGGGCATGGCTGGCAGTGGACTCTCACGGCTGTGGCTTCCGTGAACACTTCCGAAACATCCCTGGATGTGTGACTCACCCTGAAGAGTCCAAGTCTTGGGTAGGATTGATTGTCGGAGCCCGGAGCACCTCCCTGCCGCAGTCTGGCTGCAGGTACGGGGAGGGCGGGCCGGCAGGTGGGATCCCGCCCTGGTGGGCGTAAGGGATGCCGGGAAGCAGAAGGGAGTATGGAGGCTGAGGGCAGCCCCCAAACAGCAGGCGTTCACTCTACTGCTTTCTACAGAGCTCAAGGGTTATTTTTTGTCTCAAGTGTACCCAGTATTACAACATTAAAATATTCCTGAAAAGTTACACTGGTTCGATTTGTGGTTTATATACACTGTTGATATAGGCTAAAAGCTTAACACCTTTTAGAAGTCTGCAGATAATCCTTTTGTAAAGCGGCTAATCCTTTTAGAGAACAAATAATCACTTCTTAACCCTTCTATTTTTGAAGATCCAGCCTCTGTGTACTGGGTTTTCTCAAGGCAGAGTAGCCAGCACTTAGGCTTCCTCTTTTGCTCACGGTGAGGAAGCGTTTCAGGTTCATGGATAACTGCTTGCAATCTCTCCTGCTGTGTGACACACACACACACACACACACACACACACACACACACACTGAGGGTTTTTTCCTTTCTCCACTGTAATTGATTCTTGTCTGGAAGGAAGTATGGGCTATTAACATTTTTAAAGAGCTTGTATTTATTTTATTTCACCTACAAGGCTGTTTAAAGAGCCCATTTAAGACATGAAATCTTGGAGCATTTGCACGGGTGCAGATGTGCAGACATTCTTCGCTGTTATACCTGGGAAGTCACATTTGGAAGATTCACCTTTCACATGATTTATTTATTTTTTTCTTCTGTAAGAGGCTTTCACGTTACAGCAGAAATATTTTGTTCCATTTCCTCGAGCTGCTTTCACGCTTCCCGGATAAGAGAGCGGGGCCCCGGGGTGACAGCTGGGCAGAACCCTGGACGGGGTGGGCGTGGCAAGCCAGACGGAGACTAGACTCTCTGCTCCAGGCCGGTGACAGGTTCCGCATGGCCAGAGCTGTCCTGATGGCCACGGGGTCACAGAGAACCAGCAGACGAGAAACTAGAAGCAGGCAGGGAGACCCGTGGGGCAGCTGCTCTCAAAATGTAATAAAGAGATGAGAGAGAGTGTCTGATACCGGCTACCATTCAGGCGTCTCCGTGGGTCAGGGGCATTCATAGCTCTTGTTGCTGTTTGGCCAGTAACAGGCAAGTGGAGTGGAGGTGAGCAGGTTCTCGCATACCTCTCAGGGGGCGGCGTGCTGCAGACCCACAGGGCATTAATACCTCAACAAGGCTAATTCGGCTACTTTTTTCTCCAGCACTAGAACCTACCTGTGGGGGTCATTGGTTGATAGGAATGAAGTACTGGCTTGTATTTTCCGGGGATGTGTTATTAAAGAACATAATCCTTTATCTACTAGAATCATACTTGTGGTGGCAAGGTGCCCCCCTCGGAGAGAGTACAGAAGGAGGCTATGGGTTCACTGAGTGGGACTGAGTTGTCTTCAGTCTAAGCCTTGCATGTGTGTGAGATGTCAGTTCATAAACTGAGATTTGGATTAGTGAAATGAGTTGTTCGAGGCCACATAACTAGAAGGCAGCAGGGCTGAGACTCGAGCCCAGGGTCGTCTGCATGCCAGGCAGGGCATGTGGCCAGACCTGGACACTAGGTCTCCCCGAGGAGAAACAGCTTGGAGGGGAGGCCGCCTGGGGGTCCACGTCTTGGCACAAAGTCTATAGCCAAAGAAAATACAAGTAACATATTTGAGTGAGGTATTTTGGTCATTTATATGAGAATACAGATGATTCTGATTCCATGGTGGAGCATAAAGCAAATCACTTTCCTGATTTAATTTTATTGTTAAGGGAGAATGGTAATTCCTACGTACCTGGTGCATTTTAATGGACTAGGTATTATTATTGTATTACCATTATTATTTGAAGCACTATGGCTTTTCTTCCTTTTAGGTGGCTTTCCCCATATTTTACATTGTATTTAGCCATAAAACACAGAAAGCACCATCATTTTTTAGCTAAGAAAATTGATGCACTCTACAAAAACTATTAGAGAAGATATTGATTTTCTACATACGGTAATCCTGAATTGCTTTTTTTCCTCAAGATTCGTATTATTGCATTAGTGGTAACCTTCAGATTTATGGAAGCAGAACTTCAGAGAAGATTTATTTGTGAAATTTGCTGTTTTTCACTTACTTTCAACCTATTGCACGAGGCATCTGAACAAACTTTAAAATTCCCTTAATTGAACAAGGAAGCCATCCTCTGACTGCTCTTGTCTTGTTTCCCTAGGTGTCTTGCGTATGCCCACTTCCTGGCCTGCTCCCTGTTTCAGTAAATTGTGTTTGTTCCTATTGACAGGCCTCTGTGTGCTTCCTTAGAGCTTGGACTTTCTGAGCAGGAAGGAAATAGTAGAGAATTTAGTGCAGATACGGCAGTTCTTTAACTGTTTTGAAATGCACACGTGATCATTGCTTTGTATCGATTCCATCCGTCCTTCTGTGGGAGGTTTGCCCTGTGCCGATCCATTTCCTTTTTTCATGTTTTTAATGGTCTTTCTCTGTGCACCGAGCACCATTTCTCCTGGGCGTGTGACAGATTTCGCTGTGCTGGGTTAGATTACCGTGCTCCTCTGATCCTGAGTCCATCTGCAAGGCTGCCTGATGAAAAAGGAAAAATAGTAAACATCCTGTCCTGGATGCAGACTTGAAGGTGTGTGCTGGGAATTCGAGTCTCCCTTTGAAATAACATTTTGGAAAGCGCAGTGTTGGATAGATAAGGGCTGCCCTCATCGTGTCACATCAGAGAACAATTGTAGCATTTAGTTTCATCTCGTCCTGCTTTCAGCCCAACTTTTAAAGCCGAACAAAACACTGAGCGCTGTGTTAGAGGTCAAGGTCAGCACAAATCAGCTTTCACCCTGGGAAACGAAAATGAGCTGAATAGCCATGCAAAGTGGCATGTTTGTTAAATATGGCGATTGTTGTGAATAGATTTATGCATTCAATTTGTTTGCAGTTGTCAAAACCTCATTAATGGTAAGCCCGATGACATTGTTTGCTGTTTCAAATCAGTTTTAAATTACACATGTACTATTTAATCTTAAAAGCAAAATTAAACCTTGGATTGGTATACACTTCAAGTTACAACACTAAGCCATTCTATTTGGGGGAAGGAGTTTAATACTTGTTGTAAAATAAAATTAGGAGGTCCTTTGCATCCATGGCGGCTGATTTAATTAGCTTCTGTCAACTGTAATTTTTCAGGTCAATTTCTTCCACGATGTATGCTGTATAAATAATAAAGTTTTAAATCCCTTTATACATTTAAATTATTATATAAATCCTTAGTATTAATGCAATAAAGTTTTTTAACAAATTACTTGGAAGTATGGGTTATATGGCAAACAGGTGAAATTGGTGTGTTTTTAGAAATCAGCAAAGGTAGATATGTTATTTGTCTAACAGATATGGAGATTTATCAAGTCTCTCAGCCGGGTGCTAAGGACACAAAGGTCGCATGGTCACTGCCCCCAAGAACCTGTTAATGTAGTGTGACCTTTTCAAAGGGTTCTCTGGGACAAGTGTGACCTAAGGTTTTCTACCAGGTGTGGTCAGATGGGTTGAGAGCTGTGGCCTGGAGCGGGGAACCCCCTGAGAAGGTGCAGGGAACACCAGCCATTTTGGCCACAAGATTGTCTTCTCCGTCCCATTCCTGAGTATGTTGGTTTGGGCTCTGGAATTCTTAACCTGGGGTCTTTTGAGGGTTTGTGGATAAAATTCAGTGGGTCTGTAAATTTAGATGGTGAAAAAATTTACCTCTTTCTTTCCATATAATTACCTTCCTTTGTCATCTTATATCCCTTGTATCTCCAGTCTCACCCTTAACTCTTGATGACCACTGGTCTGTTCTCCAACCCTCTAATTTGCCTTGTCAAGAATGTCATATACTTGGACTCAGTACGTAGCCTATTGAGTCTGGCTTCTTTCACGGAGCGTATCGATCTCAGAATCATTCTTGCCGTGGTCTGTATCACTAGTTCATCCCATTCGTTTTACTGAGTAGTGTTCCGTTGTATGGAAGGACCACCGTGCCTTTCATCTTTCCCCAGTTGGGTGGCACGTGGGTGGGTTCCAGTTTGGGGCACGTATGAATAAAATGGCTGTAAATGTGCATATAAGTTTCTGTGTGAACCTGGGGTTCCACTTGGATAAGTCAGTAGGATGGAGTTGCTGGATTGCATGTCATGTGTGTTTAATTTGATAAAGAAACCTCCAAACTGTGTTCCATAATGAGTATACCCTTTGCTTTCCCACCAGCAGAGCATGAATGTTCCCGTTGTTCTGCACCCTTGCCAGCATTTAATATTGTCAGTTTTTTCCTTTTTTTTTAAGTCCCCCCCCCGCCTTTTTAAATCTTTGTCTTTGGTATGGGTGACTAATGGGATCTCACTGCAGTTTTAATTTGCATATCCCTAAGGACTCATGGTGTTGAACATCTTTACCTGTGGTTGTTTGCCTAATGCCCATCTTTGGTAATGTCTGTTTAAATCTTTTGTCCATTTTAAAAATTGTGTTGTTACTCCTATGTATTTTATTTTAGGTCATTGAAAGTATTATTCTGAGAATAAGCTTCACTAGATGGCCCAAGGGATCCATGTCACCAGGAAGGTTAAGAACCCTTGAGAGACACACCATCCTTAAAATATCTTTATTCTTCACATTTTTGCATTTGGCACGTCCTTGTTCAAAGTCTGTCACACGCCATCTCCAAGGTAGCAGCTTGCCCATGATAGAATATATTCCTTCCCCATCATTCTTTCTGTTCTGTGTACATAAAATGAGATTTCAAAACATCACCCTCAAGTGTGGGCGGGATTCCTTACTCCTCCCTCCCCTTCAGTGAGCAGTAAGGCATTTCTTCTGTTTTTATTTATGAAATTCTTTGGCCCTCTTTGATTCTTTTCTCAAATGGAAGGAATCTTAATTTGCAGGGAAAATGTGAACCAACATATTCCAAGAAAATGGTCCTATTCCAGCGTTTGAATTCGGAGCTCTTTCTTAATGCAGGATAACAGCAGGAGTGTGTGCGGTCTCTGTAAGACCGTGCATTGACAATTTTCTGCCTAATCTCTGTGTTTCCAACACAGCTCCTCCGTGGAACTCATGTCCCAGCAAAAATGCTTTTTATCTGGTTGAGATGTTTTTTAATGGTCTCTTGTGGACTCTTTTAAGTGGACAGCTAAGTGGTGACTTAGTTATTACCGAACCTAAGACTAGTTTCAATACAGTCTTCGATGGCTAATATGTGGAGGAACCAAAAGCTTATGTCTCACCAACACATTGGTTTTGTTTCGTGCTTCTCCTATTAAGGAACATAAGGTACAGAAATGTTGTGTTATATTATTTTATTTTAATTTAATGAAAGGCCTGACCGAAGACTTTCTTCTTCCCCATCAGAGAGAAAAAAGAAATTGAACGAGAAAAGTAAATGCAATGTCTATGTTGAAAATTCGTGTTTGGCACGCACATTAAAATATGCCGTGGTGAGGAACTCTGCCATGTGTTAATTATTGCTTAAGAAGGAGCACTGGTGGTGAATCGATGCCCTAAATTTTATAGTTGGCACACTTAGCCTCTGCAAGCGAATGTTAAGTGCTTATGGTTTGGGGAGTAAGAGACATAAAAAAGCTTCTCACCTCCCAGCTGCATGCAGTCCTCTGTGCCAGTGAGGGTCTCCGTGGGTACAGGGCCCGGGACAGTTATCAAGAAAGAAGCACCTCGGGGAGTCCATTGCAAGTTCCGTGAACTCACGTACGCGGTCTCCGTTTTGGTGTCACGTCTACGGTTTTTCTCTTAGCCTACAGAGAAAGGAGGGCAGAGAAGGCTCTTTTGCTCACTCGCACACGTGTGTGCTCATGGCCACTCTCCCACCGTACCGTGTCACGTTCCTACTGCTGCTGTGACAAATGAGCCTGCAGCTAGCAGCTTAAAGCGATACCTGTTGCTTAGCCCGCTTCTGGAGGTCAGAACCCAGCCCAGCTTCGTCTGCGGTCTTGCTGGTTCTCTGCTCAGAGGCTCACAGGTCGAAATCGGGGTGTTGGCAGGGCCGTGCTTCTTGTGGGAGGCTCTGGGATGAATCGCTTTCAAAGTCAGTTGGTGGGGTCCACGTCCCCACGCAGGCTGTCGGCTGGGTGACCGTCAGGTCTAGGCAACCCCTCTCCGTGGCTCTTGGCTCCCATCCTCCAGCGTCAGGCCAGCACGTAGGGGGCCCCTCTCCTGCTTGGGTATCTCTGCACTCCCCGCCACCACGTCTCTCTCACTGGCGCCTGTGAGGGCTCATAGGACCTCACTGGGTCCACTCCGTAATCCAGGATGCTCTCCCTGTGTTAAGGTCAGCCGAGCAGGAACCCTAATTCCCTCTGCACAGTCCTTTCGCAGCCTCACCCAGATTAGCATTTGGGGGAGAAAGCCGAAGGGTGGGGATCTTGGGGGATGTTGTCAGAATTCTGCCTCCCAGTGCCCTACACGTGCACAATAGCCAAATCAAAAACTCAAGGTTCTCCTGAGTGACTGTTTGCAGCCCAGGGATTTGTTTCCATTTCTGAGACAATATGTGCTGAGATAATTCTGTGATATTTACACATTTGGTGTTTATGCCTCATGGACTCCATTATACATATCTTTAGGAATTCTCTTTACATAAATTAAGATGATTTTTCTCCTTCCCGAAAACATAGCAACATGCGGCACATTCTGGATGAAAATGAGGAATTGTTTACACCATGAGCCAAATTAAACTCTGGGAGGATTCTGATGCACGAGAGATAAAAAGTGTTCAAATGTATAGCATATTTTAGGTTTCCTAGGGATTTCTTTGCAAGCATCAGCACAAATTAATATTAAGAAGCAATTTGATTATAACATCCAGACTATGTCTGAGGTTCCCTGGCATTTAACAGAGAAAGTAATTTTAAACACACATCATAGTTTCCCCCGCGGGGCTGCCCAGGACACCCTCCATTGCCTGGGAAAGACGATCTGCCCCATGTGTGGAGTACGGGAGCTGAGGCTTAGAGTTGGGATTCCTTCCTCTCTCCCCAGTCCCACTCCTCCAAGCTGGGCCATTTTCGGCAAGTTCTGTGGTTCCAGGCCTCAGTGTTCCTGCCATGCGGATGATAATCTTGCCTGTGGGATTTAATGACCTGATATCTAAGAAAATAATCTATAACTTAGGGAAAGCTAGATACTTGCTACTTAGACAACCAAACACACACACACACACACACACACACACACACACAGAAAGAGGGAGAGGGAAACTAATGATTGCAACTCAGCTTTCTTTCTCAAACTTGTTCTGAAAAATTTGGGAACCATTATAGAGAAATGAGGTTTCTGCAATAAAGGTTCTTCGCAGGGGATGATCATGGAATCGAAAGCAAAAAAGATGAAGCATGCCTTCCCCTTTCTCTTAGCACTCTGAGCAGGTTTTTGGAGGGTGCCGGGCGCCAGCCCAGCCTGCAGACACAGTCTCAGCTCACAGGGTCCATTGTATCACTTCCCTATTGCCAGCCCAAGTGTGAACACTGGTGTGTTCACATGATGTTCCTGTCCTCCAATGTGCTGAAATATTTATTTGCTTTGGGGACAAAGTCACACACATTTGCGTTTTGGGATGTGTTGTTGAAACCCACCCCCAAGGAGCAAGATGCTCCCTGCACCTGGTACTTGGCTGTCTCTCCCAAAGGGAAGACCTCATGATGGCTGACTCGGCGGTGGTCTGAGTTTCCCAGAATGCTGCATTCCTCTGCAAGGATAAGCACGTTTTTAGGACATGATGGATGCTGGACCTTGATCACCTCCCTAGCTCAGCCCTGACACTGCCCAGCTTACATGGGACGTGTACCATGCGCCCTGTCCTCTTTCATGGGGAAGGAGGAGAAGCCGGTCCCCACACCCCTGGCTCCGTGAGGTTTGGTGGCACTGTGGCACAGGGCCCAGCCAGTTTGGAAAGGGCTGCCTGGGCTGGGGGCATGGTGGCCCATCCAAAAGACACAGCCGCAGGAGGCAGCCAAGTGCATCTGAGGTCCTGGGGGCAGCACCCCCCGGCAGGCCTCCTTCTTTAGATCTCTACGCAGAGGACCACTGTGTCTCTCACTGGCAGTGCCGAGGATGGGGCTGGTGTTTGGGCCCCCACTAGGACACCCCGCCTGAAAGGAAATCTCCTGCTGACCCCACATCCCTCTAGTTCTGCCCTCGCCGTCGCCACCACTGCCTCCACGTACCTTTGCGGTGTTTGTAAGCCCTCTAATTAGCCGGGGCTCCCATCTGTGTCTGTCCTCCTCTCTTCCAGTTTCCATGGAGAGGCTGGCAGCGCAGACGTCCATATGACTGACAGTGTCATCTCCCAGTCTACCAGCAGCCCCTCTGTTTCCTGTCGGTTGTGGGGGCTCCCCTCCTCCTTCCTCTGCCCATGTGGCTGGGCTTTCCTGCCCCCATGGTTCAAAGGTGGCCCTGCCCGCAGGGGGGTTGCTGTTTGGCCATGAGTAAGACGGAGATTTTGTGTTGAAAATCAACCCTGGGGCCTCTCAGGCTTTGGGCTGGCCCAGGGTGTGAGATCATCTCAGGCCAGCCCACTTTTGAGACTCACAGCCCTGTGCCAGGGCGCCCTCCCCGCGCCCTCCTTGTCCTTCCTCCTGATGACGGGTGCTCACCGTGTCCCGACACAACTGGCTGCTCTGTGGGCAGCTGTTTATGATGTAGGCCCTTCAGATTGGAGCGATGTCTGGGCCCTTCACCTTCATCCGTGTGCCCCAGTTCGGCCTAAGGGAGGAGGTCCCCTTCTTCGGTCAGGGCCATCTCCAGTACGGGCACCTTCTCTGACCTGTTTTGCAAAACACTCTGGTTTGGAGATGCTTCCAGCACCCCCACAGGGGCATGCTGGCGACATTGAGGGCCGCAGTCTCTTACCAGTGCCCAAGAGAGGGTCTGCTAAGAGCTCAGGTGGTCACAGGACCTTCCCCGGATCCTCACCAAGGTAGAAGCTCCTGGATAAAGCTCCTGGTGTCAGTCATTTAGACTAAGCCTCAAAGTGGTGTGATTTCTTTCTGAGGCCGTGAGGCAAATACATACGGATTTTGCTACCGAATGTCCTGAGCTGCTTCCCTCTGCCTACCCTCGTCATCTTCTTCCTTGATGTGTAGCTGGCAGTGGCCTCGAGTCCCAGGTTGGCAGCTTCTGGGCCCCATTCCCCTCGCACGACAAAAGTTTGTGCATGGGGCGAACAACGTGCTTTCTGCAGCACCCCTACCAGCAGCCCAGCCCCGCGCGCTCCGCCGAGCGCAATACACTCCCAGTTTTACTTAAATTTGAAAATTCCCCTCTAATTATAAAACCCCCCAAGGGTTGATGTCTACTTGATGTCTACCTTATACTTAAAAGCAAAGATGGAAGATACAGTCTTTCAATTATGGGATGAAGAAGCCATGGGAGTAAAAGGCCCAGCAGAAGGAATAGAGTCCATGGTATTGTCATAGTATTGTGCGGTGACAGATGGCAGCTATGCTTGTGGAGAGCACAGTGTCAGGTATAGAGAAGATGAATCACTGTCCTGTACACCTGAAACTGAGGTCACATTGTGTCCCGACTCAATTAAAAACAAACAAAAGTGTACGAACCTCGCTGATCATGGCCCAGCAGAGGCAATCCCATGGTCAAGTTTGTATCGAGAGTGTTTCGTCAGTGGGTATGGATTTGAAACTCAACATTATTCGAACTGTTTATTCAACGCTATGGTATTTAATTAATGGAGGCTTGTTCACGTATATGTATATATGTCTGGGCTAGGATTCCTGGATCAGCATCCTTGGAGAAGCACTGATTCTGAAACCCAGCCTGGTGGGTGATGTGACTCCCCAGAACCATTGTATCCCAGCTCACGGAACGTTTGGACTGTTCCCCCTGCTGACATTCTTGTGGCTAATTAGCTAAGTGTTTCTAATTCAAATTCAGTTTGAAGATCTATTCAAAGAGATAGAGCGAGCTTGAGCATGGGGACAGGAGGGGCAGAGCGAGAGAGTCCCAAGCAGACACAGTGCTGAGCGCAGAACCCGATGCGGGGCCTGAACTCACGACCCAGAGATCAAGACCTGAGAGGAAGTCAAGAGTCGGACGCTTAACTGACTGAGTCACCCAGGCGTCCCCCAGTTCAGTTTAAAGATGACCAAGTGTTTGTTGTTGCTATCCTTTTAAAAGATGTAAATAATGATTCTTGGCACAGTGGAGACAGCCAGTCTGAGACTGATAGAGGTAGGAGGAGATCTGGCTCAGAATCCCTGGGTGTCTGTGCTCCTTCCTCCAGAGACAATTACATTCTCCAGCAGGTGTAACGCTGATTTTTTTAGTCCTGAAAATACTTGAAAAACAACCAAAATGCAGAATCACGTGAAGGTATTGATTCCGGTGACCTGGCTACAGAATTTTTATTAATGGATCAAGAATTGAAATTCGGGACTTAAGCTGTATTTCACATGACAATGCTTTTTAAAAAATCTGCATTCCCCCCCCCTCCAGGAAGAATTAAAAGGCACCTCCTCACGAATCATCTGATTAAAATCCCTCTCCAGCCCACTGTTCTGTTCACTCACTGTGGAATTGTTGAGAATCGGGTGATTTGCAACTTTGCACTTGCTCAAATGAAGCCAGGAGTGTGGTCGATAATTAGAATCCTGGACTCTCTGAAGGGAAAGTAGTTCTAGCAGTTGCCCAAACCAGGAACGGCATTTTGCAGACAAGGAAACAGAGGCCCTGGGGCCGTTTCTCAATATCTCAGGAGGGAGGAAGGGGATTCCTGGCTTGTGCTTTTTAAAATAAACTACTTAGAAGTGTGTTTGTGTTTGTGTGCTAACCTTTGGCTCTTACCTAGACATATTAAAAGAGGTGTATGACTAATATTCAAGTAAATAATACAATCTCATATATTTTTTTTAAAAAGCTTTCATTCCCCTGGGTGTCAGACCAGCAGCCTCGTTGGATGTGATGCTGGCTTCAAGTTGGGAGACCAGCACTCTCCCCATGTCCTGCCATCACTGTGTGCAAAATCGCTCTCCTGCTGGGGACTCAGTTTCTTTACTGTTAAGGAAATTGACCAAAAAATATCGCCAAATGAGATCATCATTGTGAACAAGCCAGCATAGCAGCCCCTTAATTAGAGGGCCTGCCTGTGCCAGTGAGCCGGGAGCTTCGCCCTCATCAGGGAGTACTGCTCTGTCGTGACGTGATTTGCTGCTTAAACAGATAGTTTTTAAAGAGTGAGTTTGTATTTTCTTCGGTCTATGATATTTTTAGAATTGATGTTACTTTTTATCATATCTGTTTGAGGAGTACAGCGTGAGGGTTTCATACACATATGATGAAATGATCACACAGTCAAGCTGATTAACATACCCATCACCTCCCATCGTTACCCTGATGGGTGTGTGGTGAGAATACTTAAGAGGGGCTCCTTAGCACATTTCAAGGGTATAGTGCGGTGTTAGTAACTAGAGTCACCATGCTGTGCCTTAGATCCCCAGAACTTGTCTTGTAACTGAAAGTTTGTATCCTCTGAACAGCATCTTCCATTTCCCCCTTCCCCAGCCCCCCACAGCCACCATTCTACTCTTTGCTTCTGTGAGTTTGACTTTTTTAAATTCCACATATAAGTCAGATCATGCAGCATTTGTCTTTCTGTGTCTGCCTTATTTCACTCAGCATAATGTCTTCCAGGCGCACCTGTAAGCGGTAGGGTTTCCTTCTTTTGAAAGGCTAAATAATATTCCATTATATAGATAATGTATATACGTGTACTGTATCATGCGTGTCACGTATTGCATGAATAATGCTTATGTGTATATGTAATGCGTGTAATATATTACATGTATCTAGTGTATTATGTATAATGTATACATAAGGTATACATGTACGTGCATGCTATATAATACCATGTGTATGTATATTTGTCCATCTGTCTCACCTCGTCTCTGTCCATCCATCAGGGGACACTTAGGCTTTCCCTGATCTTAGCTATTGTGAATAACGCTGCAGTGCGCGGCAATGACATCGGGGTGCAGAGATCTCTTCCAGATAGTGATTTCATTTCCTCTGGATATATACCCAAAAGCAGGATTGTTGGATCAGTACTACTTTTTTTTTTACCTTTTTATTTCAAAAAACAGTTTTAAGGTAGATGTCACATGATATTACCTCTTTATATTCTTTTTTTGCTACTGGTGGGAAGTGTGTGAGTTCATATAATTGCTACTGTAATTATTTGGAATTGGAAAAATAGAAACAGAGCCAGAAGGCAGTATCTCCATCCTCAGGCCCCAAATCTTTCCTCCCCAGCCCTGCCGAGACCCGGAGATCCCAGGGGGCTCCACACTGGGGTGAATTGGGACACTGTGTTTCAGATCTTCCGCAAAGAGCTGGAGGAACCCTGCCTGCTGCAGAGAAAGGCTTCCCTCTCTGCGAACACAAGTTTCTGAATGCCTTTCTGAACAAAGGCTATGAACTAATCCCCATCATTCATGATCTGTAAATAGCATAACATTCCAGTGAAATGCTTTTCCAGATGTTTCAGCAAGTGAAATCATTTGTGGTTCACATTATAGCTTTTGCAGTGAAACAGGACTTGAGAACATTTCCCTTGTGCTCGCAATCATTCCGTCCTTTACAGAGTTCTTCTTGGGATGATCCTTTCTGGATTCCTCCATCGTTCTTTATTTTTCAACTTCATATGTTCCTAGAGCAAACATCCAGCCCATGTTCAGTTTTATCTTTGGAAGATGAATGCATTTTGCGGTCTCCAAACAGGATTCTCACATTTTAGGTCTAGTGATTCCAGAAAGAAAAACAAGCCGGAGGCCCAAACACAGGCTTCTTTGTTATCCTGAGCAATTGCTGCACACATTTTGGACGGGTCAGCTGGGCGCAGACCCCTGTATCTCCCTGTGGGGTGGCGGCAGGGGTTACAGGAAGAGAGGAAATGTGGCCTGGTCCTCCCTGGGATCCCAGGGCAGATGGAGAGGCCGTTGAGATACATGGGAAGTGGAAGACCGACCCAAAGAGACGTATTCCACATGCAGGGGTGGAGGCAGGGCCCAGATGAGTCGAGGGGAGAGATGGGTCTCAAAGGAGAGGCAGTTGGAGGTGGGCCACGTGAAGTGGCTAACGGTTCAGCCCATCTGGGGTTCGGTCTATTCTATACACCCAACTCCAGAACATCTTTCTGACAACCCTGCCCTGATTTGGATGCCTCCTGGATTCAGTTCCCTGGAAGCTTCTTGTTGTCTTCATGCAAAACGGTGGGAATGCAAGTTGGTACAGCCACTTTGGAAAACCGTGGAGGTCCCTTAAAAAGTTAAAAATTGAGCTACCTTATGACCCAGCCATTGCACTACTGGGTATTTACCCCAAAGATACATACGTAGTGAAGAGAAGGGCCATATGCACCCCAATGTTCATAGCAGCATTGTCCACAATAGCTAAATCATGGAAGGAGCCGAGATGCCCTTCAACAGATGACTGGATTAAGAAGCTGTGGTCCATNATACAATGAAATATTACTCAGGCATCAGAAAGAACGAATTCTCAACATTGGCTGCAACATGGACGGCACTGGAGGAGATAATGCTAAGTGAAATAAGTCAAGCAGAGAAAGACAATTATCATATGGTTTCACTCATTTATGGAACATAAGAAGTAGGAAGATCGGTAGGAGAAGAAAGGAAAGAAGAAGGAGGGGTAAACAGAAGGGGGAATGAACCATGAGAGACTATGGACTATGAGAAACAAACTGCGGGCTTCAGAGGGGAGGGGGGTGGGGGAATGGGATAGACTGGTGATGGATATTAAGGAGGGCACATATTGTATGGTGCACCTGTTATACGCAAGTAATTGAATCATGGAACTTTACATCAAAAACTAGGGATGTACTGTATGGTGACTAACATAATATAATAAAAAATTATTATACAAAAAAATTTCATTTGCTTAGCCTAGAGGACAGGCCCTACCAAATCCTAGCCAACCTCTACTCCTCCCGTCCTGCTGTCCTCCAGCTGTGCTCTGGCCCACACGCTCCTGATGAGCTGGACTTGCTCACTGTGATGTTCGTGCAGCCTGGGAAGTCCCCGCTACATGCAGCCCTCATCCAAGTCTTTGCTCATGTAGCACCTGGTTCCTTCCTCCAAAAAGCCCTCAGGGACTTCTTTCCTCTCCCATGGAACAGGGGTTCTCCCGCTGCCCCTGCACCCAGGACATCGCCTCCTTCACCGAGTCTGGCTGCGGCTCCTGCTGTGCGCCAGGCACGGTACTAGGAGCCGGTGCCCCAGATGGACCCATCTAGTGTCGGAAAACAGAATAAAGAAGTGCACAGGCCTGCTATCTGTCATGGTCCTGTTCTGCATTGTATGACCCCTAGTTCACTTCTCTGTGTCCCCCAGAGACTGTGTCCTCTCCCCTGTGCTCCCAGGCCCGGCAGCCCCCAGCACTCAGAAGGGCCCCAGTGTGTGCTTGGTCGTGAACAACTGAAGGGCTTCCCCCCTGGTCCCGTGCAGAGCAGAATGTGGAGCCAGGAGGAGGCACTGAGGGGCAAGGCAGGGTGGGATAAAGAGGAGGAGCGGGAGTGGTGGAAAGAGGAGGCCCTGTGGTGTTTAAGAGGTCGGGCTCAGGGCCGCTGAAAAGGCAGGGCTTGCACTAGGCTGTGGACAGTGCTCTGGTTTGAATGTCTCCAAATGTTAAACTCAAGAACTTCAGATTCAACTTTCCTTCCACCCAGAACTCTCTGCCGCCTCTGTCTCCGTCCCAGGATTCTTGGGCAGCTGCCATTCAGCAACTGTGGGAAAAACACACTTTTACTGAGTGCCCGTTCGGTTCCAGGCACAGTAGCCCCGGAGGGGTCACAAACACAGATGCCAGGCAGGTGAGGTCCGTGGCCCAGGAGAGCCAGGCAGGCCTGAGCGGGGAGGAGCAGTACCTGACATGGCCACAGGGGGCGCTGCCGCTCAGATTCGGCCCCGGTCGATGCACAGAATGCAGCCCGGTGGGCACATCTTGATTGTTCAAGAAAAGTTGGACATCTAGATGTGTTCGGGAAATGGTACAATTTAAAAATGTGGGCAACTGAATAAAAATTGTTTTGGGCACCGAATGAGCTGAGGAGAGTATGTTTCCTGCTGCGTTTGGTCTCCGGGCAGTCAGCTTTCCACCCCAACTGATGCATTCTTGGTTCATTTCTTTACTTCCAGAAGATACCTATTTCCATGCGATACATCTCCACATGCTCCACCTCCCTAAAACTATGTGATCTATGTGCCCGTGGACACACTTGAAGGCTCTGTCTTTGTGTCCAGGCTCCTTGGTTCATGGACACCAGCCCTGGAACCCTTACCTATGGCCAGGTGATTTGCAGAGTAGGGAAAAGATAAGGCAGTGGGACAGCCCAGTCTTCCGTCCAGGCCGAGGGCAGAGCCATGGCAAAAATGTGGATATACGTGGATCTTATCAACACACCCCAGATTGTGTCACCATTGGGGAAAAATGCAAAGCAAACAGGCAAAATGTCAATGCTTCTTTCCAAAGCTGAGTGTCTTTTTATAATATCTCACAGGGAAAAAATAGGTCAGCATCGCCCCAAATGCAGGCCAATTTTCCTGCAGTCCAATCGAGAGCATGGAGATATGCTGCTTGACGTGCCAGGAAGCTTGAGATCACCATGTCAGAAGTAATGAGGATGAATGGGAATGGAAAGAGAGCCTTGAATCCCAGGGAGATATTTTAAGCAGAAGGGACCAAGGAACCCTGCTCCATCTGCTAGCAATCCGAGGCTGTAAAAATCATTAGCAATGGAAGAATATTGAAGAAACGAAGAAGTCAGGGGTTAGGGTGTTGTGCGTCTGGCTATCTAAAATGAGATTTTAGAAAATGAAAATTTTCCTTCAAATTATACAATATCTTTGATTTGGAAAAGCAAATCAGCTAACAAGCCTATGCCTTTGACAGGTCAGCTTGATCAAATTCAGTTTAGATCTAAAAACTACATCATAGGAAGGGCCCATCAGCAGATGAAGGGATAAACAAAATGTGGCCCATCCAAACAATAGAACATTATTCAGTCTTAAAAAGGAAGGAAAAGCTGACACATACTCAGTGTGGATAAACCTTGAGGACATTAGGTTGAATGAAGTAAACGTGTCGCAGAGAGACACATACCGTAGGATACTACTCACCCGCGGTACCTAGAAGCAGTCAAATTCCCAGAGACAGAAAGCAGATCAGAGGTTGCCGGTGGGGGGAGGGGGAGTGTGGGGTTTGTTGTTTGATTTCAGCTTGGTGCAGAGTTTCAGTTTGGGAGGATGGAAACGTGCAGGAGATGATGGCGGTGGTGGTCGCACTGTGAGCGTACTTGATGCCGCTGAATGGTACGCTCGAAAAAGCACGAAAATGGTTAACTTTATGTTATGCAGATTTTACCACAATTTCAAAAAATCCTACAAGAGCAGGCACCTGAGGCCTGCATCTGCACTCAGAGGCCAAGACAGCTTTGAGACCAGGAAGTAATTTTTATCATACAGGCCAGGATACCTGAGTGACTTATCTCTTAATCTCTTGGGTCTAACAGAAACCCCAAGAATTTTTTCATAATTTTGTCTGTCTCTCATTAACTCTGCCTGGCATCGGCACAGCCTGTCCTAATGAAAGCAATAGGGTTCTTTAAACTTGAGAGGGTTATTTAAGGAAACCGTCCCTATATGTATAGTTTGGAGCAAAATGTGCTGGTGTTGATACCAAGTTTTTAAGTTTGTGTTTTTCCGAAAACTCCAGTGGTCTACGTTCATCTCTCAAACTCTGGACTACATCAAGATGATTTAAAATTTGTTCCCTGGCCAGTCTCTGTCGTCCCCCCCCGCCCCCTGCCACCGTGACATCTGTATTGAGGAAGAAGACTTTGCTAGTCCTTCCCTAGCATGCAAGGTCTTGGGGATTCTTCGGGGGCTCCTTGATTCCTGAATTTTCCTGACACACAGAAGGGTGGTTGGGAGTAGCCTGTGGCCTCCCGCCTGCCACAGAGTGCCTCACATTCTCCAGCCGCAGCTTGGACCAGTGGGCTGGGAGTGACCATGCCCAGAGCCGAGCCTCCCTGCTGGGGCGGGCAGTGTTGGCTGGGGTGTGTGTGTGGTGGGGAGGGGGTCTGACCTGGCTGCAGACTTCACGGAAGGAGGAGGAAGCGGTTCCCATTGGGATTGGGCAGGGGAGTCTAATAAGAAGTAATGGGGTTGGGGGCTCCTGGGTGGCACAGAGGTTAAGCATCTGCCTTCGGCTCAGGGCGTGATCCCGGCGTTATGGGATCGAGCCCCACATCAGGTTCTTCCACTATGAGCCTGCTTCTTCCTCTCCCACTCTCCCTGCTTGTGTTCCCTCTCTCGCTGACTGTCTCTATCTCTGTCGAATAAATAAATAAAATCTTAAAAAAAAAAAAAGAAGTAATGGGGTTGCCGCAGCAACTTGGGAAGCTCACCACTGTGGAACCCAAGATCAGGTGAGGGTGTTCCCTTAAGGCCAACAAGTGAGCCCTGGGGGAGGGTGGAGGGCAGCAGCAGATCAGGCCTGGCTGCCAGGAGAACTGAGTTCCAGGGTGACCCACTGTGTAGAGGGCGTGATGAAGATCCAGGAACAGACTGAGGGCTAAAGCAGGCCTGGTGATGAGGAGTAAGACCACAGCTGTGGTGACATAGTGACAGCGTGGTGGTCAAGGCTCGATGAGCGGTTCTGGGAGATATGCAGCAAGGATTGATTGGATGGGTGGAAGGGCTTGTGGATAGGTGGGTGGATGGGTGGACGGGTTGGTAGATGTGGATGCCTAGGTCAATGAGGCTAGAGAAGTAGGCAAAGATCAGACCATGATAAGGAGTTGAGCATGATATGGAAAGCCATTTAAAGAGTTTAAGCAGGAGAGTGACTAGTGGATCTGTGTGTACGAAAGATCCTTCTGATTTCATGTGAATAACAGGGTGGCAGAGGCGCAGGGCTGCAAACGAGAGACGAGTTGGAAGTTTGCTGCAGTGAAAAGATAAGAGTGCCTTGAAATCAGGTGAGTGAGAAGAGGATAAAGAGAGTGAGCGAATTCCACAAATCTTTAAAAAGCACGGTTCTCAGTGACTTAGGTATTCAGGGTACAAGAGGAAGGCCCCAGGATGACCCCCCATTGACGAGGAGGCTGGGAGGATGGCAGCACCTTCCTTCAGGGTGGGGGGACAGGGAGGGTCGGGTTTGGGAAGAGGGAGGGATTGTCCTGGCAGTCACAGTGCCTGTGGCCCCTCGTGGCACTGATGTGTCTGCAAGCCGTTTCCTCCGCTGGAGCTGAGGGCAGGCCCGTGGCGTCCCCACCCCTTCCCTGCAACCCCAGAACTCGGTGCAGTGCTGGCACATGGGTGGTGTTTAGGTTGTTGGACTGGCTGGTGAACGTGGATCTGGGATTGGACAGTCAATCTCTAAAAGCCTTCCCCTCTTACTGTGTCACTTCTGCAACACGTACACAGGGCCTGGCAGGGAGTTCAAGGAACTGGCAGGTCCACGTGGAGAAGTTTCCAGAGCAAACACAGTGGGAAAACTGTCTCCGTGTCTGGGCTGTGTCTCAAGCCTGAGGCAAAATGCTAGCCAGACTTCCTGCTCGTTGCCCCTGGGCACCTGTGTTTCTCTCACTGCTCCAGACTCTTGTTTGAGGAGGCCTCTTTCTCATGACAAGTGTCACAAACACTGAATGTCATCCTTGTTGCGAAGGAAGCTGATGTGGACAGACTGTGTGTTGCCTCCCCCCGACAGGAACAGAGTTTGGCAATAAACCAAAGACTCACTATTACAACATGTCCTCGGGGAAGTAGGTCATGTGTCCCCAGGAGAGTCAGGCCAACAAGAGGGAGAGGTTTGGGCTGAGCGGGGCTTTCTTTTTCTCAAAGCTCCAAAGGTGGGGGGCAGAAGCCATTTTGTTTTCCTATCAGTGACGTGTTTCCTTCCCCAAGATTGGTCACTGTCTGTCCGCGCCTGCTTGCTCTGAACACAGAGATGCGTTCTCTGTCTTACCCGTAGCCCTGGCTGACGCTGCCATTGTTGGATTCCCTCCCCACTGCCCCAGGGCTGACCTGTTGGCCTTAAGGGAACACCCTCACCTGCTCTTGCAGCAGAAGAAGAGAAAGTGGTAGATCACCTCCGCGGGACATTTGCTTTGACCTAGTGCGACTCCATGGAATGTCCATTGAGGAACTTTCCACATGTTTCCGAGAGAGGCCTCAGTGAGAGGGTGAGGCATTACCTTGTGGTGGGGGTGGCCTGAGGTGGGCCTGGGAGGAATGCAGCAGAACCAGGGAGGTGGCCAGAGGAACACATTCAGATGCTGTGGGTCAGTTCATGAAATGTCTGCGGAGCTGAGGTCAGACAGAGGCTGAGCGGGGGGCGCAGGAAGATGGCTTCTTTCTTCTGGCTCAGCCCTTAAGGGTCAGGAAGGGGGGTGGTTCCTTGAACAACTGGTGTGTGAAGGGGACTGAAGCTGATAATTCAGTGCGGTGACAGGAGAAAGAGGGACCCTTCTTTTTCCAGAAATATGTTTGCTTCCCCTGAACTTCTGAGACAGTCACGGACAACTGCTGGGGTCACCAACGCACCTTCAAAACAAAGGGGGTGTGGTGCTCATGGTGGGCTTCTGCTGTCAGACTCCAGTTAGAAATATTCCAGAGCCCAGAGCGTTCGGAGCAAACCCACCACACAAAACTGTAGATCTTGCACTTTCCTTATCTTGCCTCAAAGAAATTTCCATTTTCTTGATATACACCCAAGACGTGGTCAAGTTGTTGGTGCTCTCTGTTGGGAAAAGTGTCCCGGGGACAACCTATAGTGGTGTAAAGGAAATGATACTTTTCCCTCTAAACGATTCCATGTTTATGTTAAAGGATAAATACATAAGATGCATCTAAATCCTCAAGTGATTGAAAATAAGTATATGTATCCACTTAATTCAGTTTTTAAATAAAATTATTTATTTAATTAGAGGCTGCACCAGGGTCTAAGCACAAAGAGAAAACATGCGTTAAAATACAAGGAGAATGGCCATTGGCGCGTATACCATTCTGCTGACGTTGGTCATTTGCTAAGTGTCTGATACTGCTCAGCGCTCTGGGAAGAATGAGACAACGAGTCAGACTCTGCCTTGTTTTAGGGACAATAAATAAAAGACGTATGCACGGAGATGTTTATTGTCGCAAAAAATAAAATCAAGTAAAAACTGTGAAGGCCATCAACTGGGAAAGCGTGAAGAAAGATCGGTTCCACTTACATGTCCTGGAACAGCATGCAGCCTGTAGAGGCGTACTTCGGATCCAGAAGGGCTGCAGGTGGGAGTTCTGCAAGGCATGAGTAAGGGAGAAAAGCAGGATGCCCGAGCCCACGGTCATCTCCCCAAAGCCTGCACCTGTGAGCACTTGGCCATCGACAATCTTGCGCACAGGGAAAGCCGTGCTAAGATCCGTTGCAAGTTTTCATGTAGATGGTTCAGAACACGCAGCTATGTGTTCAAGAGCAAAGGCGTGCAAAGATACACAGCAGGTTGGCACATAGTTGTACTGGCTCACACACGCTGCAGAAAAACACCTGACTTCGAATGTTTAGTGATGAATTAAAACAGCATTGCCTCAGGGGCGCCTGGGTAGCGCAGTCATTAAGCGTCTGCCTTCGGCTCAGGGCGTGATCCCGGCATTCTGGGATCGAGCCCCGCATCAGGCTCCTCCGCTGGGAGCCTGCTTCTTCCTCTCCCACTCCCCCTGCTTGTGTTCCCTCTCTCGCTGGCTGTCTTTGTCAAATAAATAAAGAAAATCTTAAAAATAAATAAATAAAAATAAATAAAACAGCATTGCCCCAGAACCCAGCCTGGCAGAAACATGGTTGACAGAGGCTCACCCAAGTTCAGTGTCCCTGGAGTTCAGGGAATGGAGTGTGGTTGTGCAGGGGGCGGTGCGTGGGGCCGGCACATGATGATGCACCTGTCAGGCCACGCCCATGGGTCTGGGCTTTATCCTGCGGGGGCGTGGAGAGCGTGCCTGTGGAGCCCAGTGAAGAGAGGTTGAGAAGGATGAGGGTCAGATCCCGGGACCAGCAGACAGTTTGAGGACGCACATACCACCCCCACCACCTCCTTTTTAATAGACTTTCTTTTTTAGGCAAGTTGTACTTTCACAGCAAAATGGAGTGGAAAGTAAAGAGATTTCTCACCTAGCCCCTGCACCCACCCCTACCTCTGGGAATCAGAGCGGTACGTGTGTTAGAGTCAGTGAACTGAACACGGACACCTCATTATCTCTCACAGTCCACGCTGTACGTCAGGGTGCACTCTCTGTGGAAGCCATTCTCTGGGTTTTGACAAACGCACACGACGCACATCCATCACTTTCGTATCCTGCAGAATCGTGGCGCTGCCCTAAAAACCCTCTGCGTTGCGCCGATTCGTCCTCCCTCTCTGCTAACCTCTGGCAACCATTACTCTTTTTGACTGCCCTCATCGTTGTGCCTTTTCCAGAAGGTTAGGTGGCCGGAATCCTACATATTTGTAGCCTTTCCAGATTTGCTTCTTTCACTCAGCTGTGGGCATGTGAGGGTCCTCCATGGCTTCTCTTGGCTTGGTACCTCACTTTTAGTGCTGAATAATATTTCACTGGATGTCCCACAGTTTACTTATCCATTCACCAACCGGGGGACATGCCAGTTGCTTCCACGTGTTGGCAATTATGAGTAAACATTCATATGCAGTTTTTTGTGTCCATGTTGTTTTCAACTCCTGGTGGTAAATACCGAGAAGCATCATTGCTGGGTCGTATGATAAAGGTATGGCTTTGTTTCAGAAAATGCTGAAGTGTCTTGCAAGGTGGCTGTACCATTTCACATTCCCAGCGATGCACGAGAGTTTCTGTTGTCCACATCCTTGTCAGCACTCGGTGTTGTCCGTGTTCTGGATGTGGGCCATCGTGACAGGTGCATAGTGGTCTCTCCTCGTTTGAGCTTGCAGTTCCCTGATGCCACACATGCGGACCATCTCCTGTACTGATCGGCATCTGTATGTTTTCTTCAGTGAGCTAGCTGCCTGGGTTGTTTTGCCCATTTTTTAAATCAGGTTGTTTACTTTCCTATTGTTGAGTTTTGAGAGTTCTTTGTGTATTATGGATAGCAGTCTTTTATCAGATATATCTTTTGCAAATGTTTTTCTCCCGGTCTGTGGCTTGTCTTCTCCTTCTCTTGACGTTGTCTTTGAGAGCACAGAAATATTTTATTATTTTATTTTTTTTAAAGATATTTTTTTATTCATTCGACAGAGATAGAGACAGCCAGCGAGAGAGGGAACACAAGTAGGGGGAGAGGGAGAGGAAGAAGCAGGCTCACAACATAGGAGCCTAATGTGGGGCTCGATCCCATAACGCCGGGATCACGCCCTGAGCCAAAGGCAGACGCGTAACCGCTGTGCCACCCAGGCGCCCCAGAAATATTTTATTTTTAATGAAGTTCAGCTCATCAGTGCTTTCTTTCATGGATCCTGCCTTTGATGGTGTGTCTAAAAAAGCATCACCACACCCAAAAGCATCTAGATTTTCTCCTGTGTGATCTTCCAGGGGTTTTCTGGTTTTCAGTGTTACACTTAGGTCTGTGATATGTTTTGAGTTAACTTTTGTGAAGTGCAGAAGGTCTGTGTCTGCATTCAGTTTTTTTGGCAAATGGATGTCCAGTTGCTCAATTATCTGTTGAAAAGACTGTTTTTCTTCATTGTATTGGCTTTGTTCCTTTGTCAAAGTTCAGTTGACTGTATTAATGTGGGTCTATTTTTGGACTCTCTGTTCTGTTCCCTTGACCTATTTGTTAATTTTTATGCCCACACCACACCACCTTGATGACTGCAGCTTTAGAGCGAGTCTTGAAGCGGGGTAATGACAATCCCTCAACCTTTTTCTTCTCCTTCAGCATTGCCTGGGCTCTCTGGGCCTTTTCTTCTTTATGTAAATGGTCCCTTGAATTTGTCAATATCCACAAAATAACTTGTTGGGATTTTTATTATGATTGCATTGGATTTAGAGGTCATGTTGGGAAGAACTGATGTCTTGACTACATTGACTCTTCCAACCACGCGTGCTGCGCCTGGGTTCTTGGGTGCCTGACACTACGTGGTCAGATGGTGGCATCTGAAATGGACATTAAAGGTGAAGCAGGATGGGCACGGGAGAGTGGACCTTCCCCTTGTGTGGTCCCCAGCGTCAACACTGCCATCCACATAAGCCAGGGCTGGGCTGGATTCCAGGGAGAGGGAACGGTTCAAGACAACAGACAATGAGAAAAGCCTCCACTGTTTGCTAAGAGCCATGATTTCTTATCTGCTCATTTAAAATGTCCTTTATCAACTTTTTCTGCCCTTGGGCCCTTGTGTAACTTCTTTGCTTTGTACCTGGGCCTCATGGGATTCTTTCTGGCTCTGCTGCATCCAGGCCCAGCAGTCCCCTCTCCTTGGGGTCTGGTCTCAGCTCTGACTTCACTTGGTCACCTCTGGCCCTGAGCTTCTGGGGTCTCTCTCTCTCTCTCTCTCTCTCTCACACACACACACACACACACATACACACACACAAACCCCTTTTCACAACCTTAGCTTTTGTGTCCCTAGAGCCTGCAGTGGGTCCCAAATATCTTTGGACCTCTACCTTGTAAATGTGTGAATTTGCCATCAACCACATCTAGCTTGAATTGCTGAGCATTTGGCTCCCTTAGCCCCCAAATGTGAGACTTCTTCTTACACAGAAGCAAGTGGGGACCCTTTGTCCCTCCCCTCGCTGCTCCTCCTTGCTGTGAGCGTGCATTCAGACGGTGCCAACAAATTGGCTTCTGCAGTCAGAGCTGCGGGCTAGGAGGGGCCTCTGCTCGGCCCGCACGTGTCCGGTGTGTATGTGGCCTTCTCCGGGGTGCATAAGTGGTTTCTTCAGCTCACACAAATGAGAACGATGAGACATTCAGCAAAGCACCCCAGCTGTAGCTGTCCCATGGCATTATTGGTGACAGCCTCCCCTTTTTGGAGCTGGGCAGGCGGGAGGTAAGAGGAGAACAGTGCTGGGTTTGTCGAGGGGATGTTTGCACGGCACCCGGCGTGGGGAATTGAGAATACTTCCTTAGAGGCCTTTCTGTGGGGCAGGGGGCATACTTAGAAGGGGGGCTGCCTGGTAAAGGCCAACGTGGACTGGGGGCTGGGCAGCACAGCAGGGAGGGGGCATGGGGCTCTCCCAGGAGGCCACAGCATGGCCCGGCACCTGAGGGTGACCTGAGGCCGGCACACACAGTGTGGACACGTCCTGACTGAGGCAGGGCACCCCTCGGTCTGCTCTGTGATGCCTGTGCTGTCGAGCACACCAGGCACAGGAGAGGGAGCACAGCCCTGGGACTGGCATCCTTCCAGCCCTGTGACTCTCCCTCCCCACAACTGTCTGTCCCCTCCTAGCTTCACTGCCCTTGCTGGTCATGAATCTCTCCATGTGTTCCTGCCATTAGTACACCCCTGCTCCCCACGTGGCCGTAAGCAACACTGAGCAGAATGTGGACCGTCTCGCCCACGCTCTGCCCACGCTCTGCTGCAGGCACGGCAGGCCAGGCAGGTTGCCACGGGGTGAACGAATGGGTGGGGGAATGAATGAATGAATGAATGAGTGAGTGAGAGAAGGAAGACATGAAATGCACCTTGAGTGATACTTAGCACCCAGTCACTCAGGAGATGCTTGTTCTGGGGGGGGCGGGAGATTCTTAATTTTCCCGCAGGAATTACTGGGTTGTTTTAATTTCATTGAACCACAAGCATTTATTATCTTTCTGTATTTTCTAAGGTCTTGGTAACCACAGGGGAACACAGTAAGCATTCAGTCAGTCCCTTCTCTTTGCTGAGCTGTGGGGGTTATGGCAAGCGTGGCCATCTAGGCCCGTGGGGCCATCCCCCTGTGGGGGAGGCAGCCCCCTCTTAAGCTCCCTGCAGCTGCCCGAAGGCCGACACCCCCTGGAGTGTGGCCACTGTGCCGGGTCTTCCGTGGCCTTTCCCAGAACACTCAGGGCCCTGCGAGGCCAGGCCTCATGTGGGGAGCCCAGGCGCCAAGGGCGAAGTGACTTGTTCCCAGTGGCTCAGCTCACCAGCCGGTGAGTGCAGGGTCTGTGCGGCATCCACTGGCCGAGTCTGTCCTGCTGCACCGGGCACAGGGGCACAGACTCGCTCCCAGGGAGACAGAGGCCACCTTTCTCTGGAGGGGAAGGACCGCGGGAGTGTACCCGGGGCCGCAGGGTCTGCTGGCGGCTGGGGAGCCCGCGGGCATCCCGCCACACTCTGCACCAGCACTTCCAGTCTGCCCCGCCGCGGCCCAGTGCTACCTGTCAGCTAGCTATCCGAACCCGATCCGTGCGCTCGTAAACAGCTGTGGTCAGGACATCGTTCAGTGTTTGTAGGACACATGCCACGTGCAAGGCACTGCACCGGGTGCCCTGGGGAAGACCAAGCAGGCTCCATCTCTAGGACCCCCACCTTCTCCAGTGCCCCATGAGGTACAGAGCTTGCTTGGGGTCAGAACTCTGCACATTTTGTAAGGGAAGGAAGAGTGAAGCGCTGACCCCAAGAAGCCCTTGGAGACCCCTGGAGACTAATGATGCTGCTTATTAAGAGGGATGGTTTTTTTTCCCGCAGCCTGACTCTGGGGTCAAGCCTCCATGAGAGTCTCTGCCGGACCCCCTTCATAGGTCCAGGCAGAGAACGTGCTCTTGGCAAGTGTTCCCTTGATCTGGCTGCTTAGAATGGCAGGAGCTCTCGTCTTCCCAGCCAGCACAGCTTTACTCTGGAGAGTCCTGCAGCTCCCTCCCATTGCCCCATCCATCCCCTCCGTAAATGTGTGCCAGGTCCCCGCCTGGCCTCTCTCTGGGATCACAGGCATTTATCATGAGGGCAAGACAGGGTGTACTTGTGAAAAAAGCCGCAGTTCACTTCGGTTGAAGGTCAGTGCAGGGTAAACACGAGGATGAGTCAGAGGTGGTTTGGAAAGGTAGTTTGCTGGCCTGGTGACGTGAGACATCAGTAGGGATCCACAGAATGTTTTAGAGCAAGGTCATGGCGAGATCAGATCTTAAAGGCTAACAGCTGGCCAAGAAGCAACAAGGCCTGGGGCTCATTTGGGACATCATTGCAGGAGCCCATTCACCACACAAATGGACATTTATAAAACACAAAGTATGCACCAGGCTCGTGTTGAGCGCTCGAGGGTGAATGGGAAGCGGTCGTTCCTTTGAATTGCAGACAGAAGTAACCAGAATTGGACTGAGGCCAGAGCTGGCCAGGAAAAGCAAGTTCTAGGCGGTCTCACAACCAGTGGGTTGACGCTGAAGGGGCTTTGTGTGGTCAGGAGCAGCCTAAGGCCGTGGTTCTCAACTGGGGGCAGTTTAGCCCCCATCCAAAGGATGTTTGCAAACCCCGGAGACGTGGTTTATCATCATGACGTGGAGGGAGTTGGTGTTACTAGCATAGAGGCGGGCAACGCACAGGCCATACCCTCATGACAAAGGATTGTTTGGTCCAAGATGTCATCTTGCCGAACAGAGAACCCCTAGGCTTGGGTAATGTCTGGATGGGGAGGAAGGAAGGGACCTTGCCACCCACAGACACCGAGGCCTGGGAGAGGAGCTGGGCTAGGGTCTTTGGGGGCACCAAATCGAGGTGCCTTCAGATTCAGGGGTAGAAGTGGAATTGCGTGTCTGGGGCCCTCTGCTAAAGGGGGTGGGGCCCCGGGCTGAGAAAAATCTGCTGATGTGGGACGAAGGATGTGTGTTGAGAGGAAGGGGGTCCATGGAGGACTGTTATGATGGTATCTAATGCCCACCTAGGCATGTGGAAATGCAGAGGACCCGCAATACTGAGGGTCCTTCTCCTGCCCTTCTCCTGCTGGGGTGAGCAGACAGCTGAAGGCCTCATCTCCATGCTGCATACACACACTGGCCAGGCCAAATGTCTGGAATGCTCCCCCAGCACCCTTGAGTCTAATCAACTGCCACCCTTCAGCTCTGAGCCAAGGTTGCTTCCTACAGGAAGCCCTCCCTGACTGCGAGTACAGCTCAGGTTGCCTTCTCTCAAAGAACCATGTTTGTTCATGTGAACATGTGACGAACGTCTGTCTCCCCCACTACCCTAGAAAGTGCCTGAAAGCCAGAGGGGCTTCTGAGTAGGCCCATCAGGATATCCACAGAGCCCCGCACATAGCAGGTGGTTGGGAAATGTTTTATAAATTAGTACGCTTTGTCCCTGATGCCGAAGCAAGAGTCCTTTTTGCAGTGCTTGTATGGCAAAACCAAGTTGGCAGATCCAAAGTGAGCAAGGGAAGCATTTCCAGTCCTGGAAAGGTGTAGAATGAGTGCAAGTGAGTCTCCCCCTGCCTCCATAGGGGAGCGGCATGTGTGTGCGTGCACCTGTGTGCACGTGGAGAGGTGTGAAGGCACTGGGCTGGGGGTGGTCTCCAGCTGTGTGTGGCCGCCAGCCCGGGTGCAGAACACAGCACACGCTCGCCTTCTGGGAGAGCCCGGCGCTGCGCACAGAGAAGGAAGCAAGGGTGCTCTGGGCCGAGGTAGCCGTCTCCAGCCCCCGTGCCCATCTGCAGGGCTGTGCCCCTCTGTGCCTCTGTGCCTCAAACAGAAGGATGGTTTCTCCCCCTTGGAGGAGAAGCCAGGCCTCATGCTTTAATCTCTCTTACTTTCCATCCCTTGGTGAAAGCGTTCAGTTTTGCTTTGTTAAAGCCAGAGTCAGGGTTGGCACTGGCCCCTAGGTCTTAGAATCTTCCTCCTGGTGTCATCAGCCTCTTTCCTGCCGAGACCCCTCCTTGCGAAATTAATTATTTGAAGTTGAACCGGTGTAACTGTAGCCTATTACCCACTCCGACTGCAGGGGATCCTTTTCTTTTATTAAATTTAAACTTTTAGAAATATATTTTGAGGGGCGCCTGGGTGGCACAGCGGTTAAGCGTCTGCCTTCGGCTCAGGGCGTGATCCTGGCGTTATGGGATCGAGCCCCACATCAGGCTCCTCTGCTATGAGCCTGCTTCTTCCTCTCCCACTCCCCCTGCTTGTGTTCCCTCTCTCGCTGGCTGTCTCTATCTCTGTCAAATAAATAAATAAAATCTTTAAAAAAAAAAAAAAGAAATATATTTTGATAGATGATGCTTCCAGCTGTCTCTAAGAATTAATGAAGTTCTTAATTCCATTTTTTCAGCCCTTGGCTAACTGTAGACATTCTCAATTTTAAGGGAAAGATTTACTTCTTTGTTAATAAACGTGAGAGCTTTGGCGATTCTGTCGTATCCGTGGGTGCTTGTATTAGGTGGTAATTAATCCTTCTTGCGAAGGTACAGGTTGCTGACCCTCGGGAATATCACTTTGGGGAATGCAAACTGTGCAAAGTAATGGTTTTTTAAAATGATCTCTGCACCAAGGAATGCTGTGAAGAGTTTCATTTTCACTAAGCACTCACGGTCCATTGTACGATCTTCGGAACCCCGGCTTGTCAGCGATGTCCTGTGTGTCGGCCTTTTGCTGGAAGCTTGGAGGGTTCTCTAGCTCGCGCTCGGAAGCTGTGGTCCTGGTGAATGACACGTCCAGCCAGCCAGCCTTTCCCGTCTTCTCGCACTGAAATGCCCTGAACACATCTGGGCTCTGACGGCCTCTTTTCCCAATCCCTCAGAACCCTTTGAAGATCCGGCATTCCACTTGTAAAATTCAGCCTCAGACAGATTTCCTTAATAAATATGTCACTACCACAGTGGGTGGGTTTGACTTCTCCAGAAGTTTCTTTAATTTGAACTTCCACACGGTATTTTTATACTCACCAAATGGCAGGAACGAGTCGCTGGTACCCTTAATGTTATCATTCCACACGTCACAGGAATGGCAAGGATCTTTAGAAGACAAAAGATGTACTTCAATTAGTAATTCCCATGGTAACTAATAGAGCTCCAATTTTTTTTCCCCTTTCTATGGCTATTTTAAGGACTTAAATTGATTTACATCCCTGTGGAAATGTGAAAAAAGCGTGGATTGCGTAGTGCACTCTGCCAGGATTTGGGGGGGCGGGGTTCTGTTACAAACTGTGTCCCTCCCTCCAGTCCTTGCCGGGGGTTTGCAGCAGGCAAGGGCCAGATCCTAATCAGAAATGCTTGTGCTCCCTTATAGCAGGAAGAACTCACGATTCCCCTTTGTATTGCTCTGGCAATTTGTATTAGAACATAAATATAGAAATGATGTTATGTTGTATTCCTCTTACAGCTTATATTAAAGCATAAATATAAATGTATTTGAGTGGCCAGACATGAGAAATAAAACTGGCTTAATTTGAGCTAAGTTCGGGGGTCCCTTCTCAGGTACAGTGAGGGGCTGAGCCCAGAAACCCACTCTTCAGGCCCTGGCTGGCTCAGGGGGAGACGGTCCCCTGCTTTGTCCCACTTGGGAGCACAGCCACTGAATTGGCTGACTGTGGGCCACACGCCCACCTTGTTGTCCTGCACTGGCCCCTTTGCCCGCCCTGCTCTCCTCCTGGCCTTCATGCCGAGGTCGCCGGGGTTCCGGATGCTTCTGTGCAGTCACCGGTCCCCACGGTGGTCTGCAGGCGTCCCTGGCTGAGTGCAGTGCCGACTTGCGCCCTCACTGGCATGCTGCTTCTTCACCCCACCTCCAGCAGTGCCGAGAAGCGGAGGGGCCTTTCATCCTTGTTTTGTCACGAGCAGTGGAAACTCAGGAGCCCAGACACACCATGTCATGGGTCAGAGGGGTTCCCTGCCCCCCTCAGCAGGTGTGTGGAGCCCTTGGACACTCATGTCCTGGTAAGAATTTCTCGAAGTTTCCTGATCATTAATGTTTTAAAGTGGGTCAGGAAACTGAAGGGACGATGGGACAAGGGGAGCTTTCTTGGGCATGATGTACTGACAGATATCACAGCCAAGCAGACACACACAAACTTTCTGGAGAAGGCTGTGGTTGTGGTAATGCTAAAAAGTCAGTATTTATTGCGTACGTGACATGCGCCAGATAACACAGCAGGTGCGCTGGGGACGTCACCTCGCACTTCCTGCACCACCACGAGGGGACCGGGCACTTGCTTTGCCAGGGATTGAGGGGTTTACCGGCATGCGGGGTTTTCCGGGTGATACCAGAAAGTCCCGGGCAAAGCAGGTCATATTGGTCACCCCACCCAGCACCCCAGGGTAAAGGTGGGCTTCTCTCCTTTTGTAAACGGAAACCCCACGTCTCAGAAAGGGGAGGTAACCAGCTGAGGCTCCTCTTCTGGCAGGAGGACCCAGGCAGGCCGGACCCCGAGTCCACCTGCTCTGACCACAGCACCCAGATCGCGGCCGTGAGAGGCAGTCCTTCCACAGCGGAAGGCTCAGGGTCCTTCATATGACCAACACCGTAAAAAGATTTAAGTGCAAATTGGAGATTCCTATTCCCTTTTGAAAAGGAAATGATAAAAATCAGAAAATTATTTTTAAATGGAGACCATGCCTAAAGGTACACAAACCTGTTCTGTTAGAAATCAGGCTTTTGGTGGTAAAGACCCGAACACTCCAAGGGCAAAGTCAGGCCGGCGGTACTTTTCCCTTCCATCCCTTAAGCGTGTCAGTGCTGATGGTCACCCATCGCCCTATTGTGGGAGGAAGGCACAATGAAAGAACATTTCTCAGTTGACCATATTTGCATGCTGACTTTTTAAAGACAAATTAGTTCATTTGTTTGTCTCTTTATACAGGATAAAAAAGAATGCCAGCAATGATCCAAAATAGTAAATCAAGTTAACACATGCTTTCAGGAAGTACATGTACGTTTTAAACGCACAGACCTTGGAGTCCCCCAAAGGGAGCCAGCTGTGTCGCCAGCACCCAGATGAGGGAACGCAGCCTGAGCGGCCAGGCCCCCTTGCCAGCCTCCTGGTGCCCTCTCCCAGTGCCTGCCAGCAGTGACCGCTCTCCCCTCTTCTGACACCATACATTCAATTTATCTGCTTTTGAACTTTATGTAAATGGACTCACAGTGTGAAAAGTCTGTTTTTTTAAGGTTTCTTAAACACCAGCAACATACAAGGAGCTGTGCTTCTCAATGAATCTCAGTGACTTGACTTTGCGTGCATCCTGGTATGCTCTTATGGGAGCCTGGGTGTCCCTCTGTGGGTCACAGGCTTGTCTTAGTGGCCAGTCCTAAAAGACCGCCCTCAACTGCTGGCCAGCCCACATGCTGTGCGTGCTCGGGAAGGCACGGCCACTGTGTAAATCGACATGTAGACTTTGCCATAACTGAATTCAACAGAGCGTTTGACTTCTGTGTTGGCAAGGTTTCTGGATGCTGATGCTCTCTGCAACCTGGGCTCGAGCCAATAAGTCAGGACGATAAGGGGAGGCGGTGGTCAGGCTGGAGGGGAGGTCGCGTTCCGAAGTTATCTTACCTGGAGGCCGCCAGAGGGGACGTGATGGGAAGGCACAGCTGTCTCAAAAGACAGTCCCCTTCCAGCCCCGGGGTCTGCCCACGTGCTGGCCCATCCATGAGTCCCGCCTCTAATGTCCTGAGAGCCCTCAGCTAGTGCCTGGGGCTGGAAGCTTCCACCATTTCCCTCCATTGTCATGTCTTGGTAATCTGTGCTTCTTATCCCCAAGTAGGGCTTGGGGAAATTGGGGAAGGGAGGTGGTTCTGTGTCAGGATGGTCCCTGTAATGCAGGGGGTGGGTCTGGATGCCGCCTTCACCATGTGCTAGCTGGATGACTGCGCTCTGGGCTTCTTCCTCCTTAACGCCAGGTTTCTACTCTGTGAACTTGGGACAGCAAGAGCTGGGCAGTTGCATGCGTTCCATTAAAACTATTTGTGGCAGCACCTTGCACAAGTAAGCATTCGACCAGTGCCAGCGCCTTTTCCCTGGAGATAAGATGTGATTGCAATTGTGCCTTAAATTCGATCCTAAGCTTCCTGGCTGACAAGGCAAAAATGAAAACACAGTGGCTTGTATTGTTCTCGTCTGATTAAAAGAATGTTCCCAGTTTTTCAGGAAATATAAACACTTTCCTGGTGCAAGATTCTAAGACAACTTTATTTTGAAAGCTTGAGTAATACAGATGAGAGGGTTTGCAACCACGTTTTTCCATCAGAAGATGGAGAAATCACCTTTCTGTTTCCATAGCATGTATTAATCCCTTAATTTAAAAAAAAAAAATACTAGTCCGAGGCTATAAGTTAAGTATCCAGAGCTCATGCGTTGCTGTTAGGATTCAGTGAGTTCTATTTCTCTGGTTCTTTCCCTGTCTCTTTTACTGGACATCTTATAATAATAACATTAAGCTAAAGGGCGTAACATCTAGGGTGACAGGAGGGAGTCCTTCCTGCACTGGGTGCTTGACGCCTCTGGCCCTTTCGCATGCGTCTGCGAGGATGAAGGAGATGACATACCTTGCAGGGGTGTGTACACTCTCGGCATGAGCGTCTGTAAAGGGGAGGATCAGACTGGGGGGCTCTTCTGCTATAAATCACATGTCCGTAGGATCAGAGCGATTGTGAACTGGTTAGTCAAAAACTGAGTGATCTGTTGACACAGGCTGCGAGCGCTTTGTGAAAATGTGCTGGGTCATGAGTGTGCAGTTGTGCTCCAAGGGCCCGCGGGCATCGAATCCGGAGCCAGGAGCCTTGCAGGGCCCCTGGAGGTAGGGAAGCACGGATCTCTCTTCTCTTCACCTGCCTGGAGACTTCAGAATCTTTATTAGTTTGCAACTTCAACCTGAATGTTCAAAACATTGCAATTGGGTTATTTGCTTTTTCACAGAGGAACTTAAATCTCTCTCTCTCTCTCTCTCTCTCTCTCTCTCTCTCTCACACACACACACACACACACACAGAGAATAGTGTGAAACCAAGGTGTTTCCCCAGCCCTCAGTGGCCGGGAATCCACCACACGCAGACTCTGGACCGGGAGAGGTGGAGTCCAGGGGGCTGTGAAAGGTGTGAGTCGGCTTCACACGGAGGTTCTTGGGGACCCTGTCCTCCACAGGCCTTCAGGGGCTGAGCTGCTACACGGCACCAAGTGCATCCTGGATCTCAGCGCTGGCCCTTCCCTTGCAGGTGAAGGGCGGTGCGGGGCCCTGTCACCTAACCAGAGCTTCACATGTGAGAGGTCTGCGTTTGCAGAATCAGAGCACACCCTCCTCCTGGTCCCTACCACCAGGGCCAGATTGCCATTCTTTAACGAAGCTGGTCTCTCGTCCCTCATTCCCAGGACAGGGGGCAGGGGGCGGGGGGCAACTTCCCCAAAAACAATAACTCATCTGTTTTACTTTGTTGTGTTGCCCCGAGCACCTAATTAAATGCATCAACGTAGTAGACATTCCATAAATATATCAATACCTGCTGGTCACGTGATGACATATCATAGCCACAGGTGGAATGAGACCTACAAGCTTCCCACCCACTCCTTATTTATTCTAAATTCAGAAGCTTGAGTATCCTAACAGTTCTTTCCTTAATCCTACAGCGGGCTAAATTTACTAATGGATGCTGCAGTTTTCATTATAGCTGCTTTAATGATCAGGATAACCTGATACTGTCTCTTCCTTGTTGAAGATTTTAGTTGGGTGACATTCCTATTCATGTCATAGGAATCATTTATTGGAGAAAGGCCATTTCCTTTTAATTGTGAATGTTTCGAATAATTAGTCATTTTAAAAATCAACCATCCCTCTAGGTGAAATTTATCTGGGGCTGGTGGTGGGATAGACAGGCTTCTATGGCATGAAAATTAACTGACGTAGTAAAAGCAACTGGAGCCATTATTCTGTCCCATATCTGTGACAGAACCATGGAGGGCTCACTGTCTAACACACAGCAGCGAAGCTCTCTGTGTCCTTTGTCACATGCAGAGGGCCGGCCAGCATGGCACACAGGACTGGAATGTTACAGAGAATACCAGTCCGACGTGAGCTGTGAGCGTCATTCCCCACGTGTGCTTACGGTGCTGACGTGGCACGGGTGTGTGTAGACCTTCACACCCCACCGAAGTCTGCGGCACAGAAGGACCCTGGTGGGCACGGGCAGTCCGGCCCAGAACGAGGGATCAGGGACAGTTGGAGCATAGGTCTGATAATAACAGACTTGAGTTGGGGACAAGGTTTGATATGAAATTCACGGATGTCACCTATGTTCTTGGGGCTTCTGTTTCCTCCTCTGTAAGGTGGGGAAGGTCGTTCCCAGCTCTCTACTCTGTGGTGCAGGTTCGGAGACGTGACACCTGCAGGGTGTGTGATGCATGGGGTGGCCATGGGGCAGGAGAGCCCGTGTGCGGTAGCACTGGCCTTGTTGTTGTCATGGTTACAAGTGCGTTTCAGTCCTCTGATAGAATGAGCACCTGGGTAGGGAGGTTCCCATCGAGTCCTGCGGTGACTGCAAGGTGGTCCTTGGGGGAACCCTCAAGAGCCCGTGATTTCCAGGTTAGTTTAAGCAGAGGGATGCTTGTTAGCAGTGGGGAGGCTCTGGAGTGAGACCCCCAGCTCTCCACTGGCCGGAGATGTGGGCCAGGTGGGTGGGTGTCTCAAGAAGCCTGGTCGGGACTCCCGCGGGGACTGCCAGACCACAGGGGTTTCCATCAGCGCTCGCTTAGGCTCCTGCCAAGTTCAGACATTGAGCTCCACCCAGTGTTCCACATTCAACTAACAGAGCTTTTAGCTTTGCAGAAACCAAGCCCTCTTTTCAGTGAGCCAAACTGCCTTTGCATTTGTTCATGGAACTTAGATCTGAGGTGGGAACTAGGTGGACGATAGTATCTCCATGTTCTCAGCCAGGACACCCCAGATAAACTGTGGGCTTTTTAAGGAAGTGGTTCTTCTTGACCAGGAGGGAGCTTCACTACAAGGGTCCTTCCTCTGGTCGCCGGGTCATGGCCACTTCCTCCGCTGTGGCCCTGGGGTCTGCTCTCTACGTGCAGCTTGTCTCCTGGGAAGTGACTTCTGTCCCCGGCACCAAGAGCATGGGGTTCTCCTGAGGTTGGGGGCATCATTGCCCAGAGGCGGAGGGCCTGCCTCCATCTGGATTTTGTTTCGGGCTCTGCCTCTCGCTTACCACGTGACCTCCTGCTACTTGCTTTGAGGTCCTTGTGAGGAGTAGTTGGGTGACTCCTATATGTCGAGTGTCCGATGTTGTGCCTGAGAGATCTTCAGTGCCATTCTGACCCCTGTGCATGTGGCCCCACCCCTCTGCCACCCCCAGGGGCCACACACTGGACTTTCTGTCCCAACAGAGCTGCCCCTTCTCTGGACCTCCCTCTCTCACTTCCGTGGTTTACAAGCTCCGTCATACAATGTTGTGTCCTTGGATCATCATCTGAAGTTGGCCCTGACCTTGTGTGTGGAGGCCACTAAGTGCAGGGAAGATGTGGGGCCTGCCCAAGGTCACCCAGCTGGGAAGGTCACCCACCCTTCCACTGTGGCAGTGTGCAGGGCTCTGGCCGGGGGAGCACACGCTGGGTCTTCCTCCCTCCCGAGGACTCAGGTTACAGGACAGACCACCAGCCATGCACGCGGCAGGTGGGGGTCCGTGGGGTCCCTGCCGACTGTGTAGACATATTAGTCTGGCTCTAGCCCCCGGCCTGTCTCATCCCCACATTTACCCGAACGCCTGAGACCATGCAGATTGTCTGTTGAGGCAACTCAAACCCATACATTTTCAGATGATGCTTTGAGCTGGAGGGAAGAAAATTCTCTTTCCTGAGAACGAGGGGTGCAGTGCCTTCCAGTGGAATGGGAGGGCTGACCTTTATAGGTAGACAAAACAGAATGCCAGCCCAACATTACACTTCTGTGGCAGTATATTGTTCCGGAATGGGGTGCCGCATACTTGTGTGAAAATGCTGCTTTTGTTTCCAAGTGAATGCCGCAGTGTTCTTTTGTGTGGGGGAGGGATTCATTACAAGTTCAGAGAACTTTTTCAGTGGTGACAGGGGGAAAAATAGGTGATTGTCCTCACAGAGTATACCAAGCCTGGAGACGGTTTTGTTCATAGCTCAGCAATACATGAATTCTCCGAAAGCTCACCTTTCATTATGGACCTGGCATTAAATAGAGATACTTAGTCTTCCCCTTTAAGATGCTGCGAGGTACCCTCGGCCACCTGGCATTGTTTGAAAGCTAGCCTCTTCTCTGTACACAAGCACCTTACATGGGCTCCCAGCTGTGACCTATTTTAATGGGTCAGATCAGACAATTAGGTTGGGGGAAGTTATTAAGCCAAAATATCTGAGGGTTTGCATTTGGAGGGCGGGCAGAATAACTGGTTAATGAGCAGATCTTTCACTTACCTGGTCTACTAGTTTTCAAAGTGTCAGGAATAGCTAATGAACTTTTGTGCTCTGGATACCAGGTTCCTGGAAAAGAATTGTGCTGTTTTCAGAGTGGTTTTCTTATGATGCTAATATATTTTTTGAGTCTCTCAGAGAAATCCTCTAGTGGGAGGGGTGCCCATACAAGTCACTTCCAGGGAACTCTGAGACTGCGACCCCATCTCGAGCAATGGCCCACCTTTTACCCAGGCCCCTGAGTCAGGCCCGAGGTCTCCCTTGATTTCTTCCTCTCCCTACAGTCTATGAGGCTGGTGGGCTTGGCCCCCTTGATCTTTCAATACCTAACTACCCCCTGCTCCGTCCCTCCTGCCACTGCCCTCGGGTGCCCCTCCCCATCTCTCACCCGGACCACAGAATGGCCTCCATATTGCTCGTGGATCCACTGTCCATGATCTGTCACTCCTGGCCTTTCTCCCCTTTGCAGCCACCACTGTGGCCTTCCTTGTAGGGAGCAGAAGGAGATGTCCAGGCTCACAACCTTCTGCAGCCCCCTTGCAGCTTCAATCCAAATCCAAATGCATTTGCAGCCTCCCAAGCCTAGCCCACCTCCCATTCCAAATGCATACCTGTGATTTATTGTGTATCTTGTGTATATGGAGGTCAGCACTGGGTCCTTATGTGAATTACCTCATTTGTTAACCCAGCACAGTCAGGATTATTATTCCTATTTCCTAGGTGAGGAGGCTAAGGCTCAAAAAGGTGAAGTGACTTATTCCAAGGTCAAAGCCAGAATTCAAATTATTTGCCATTTCTAGAAAGTTCTATATACTCTCTGGCTTCCCTGCCTTTGTTTCTGTTGTTTGCCTAGGAATCCTGTTCTTGAGGAAGACGCCCTGACTTTGATCAAACAGGGGTTAGATGCCACTGCTTCCACCTTTCTGAGCCCCCAGGCTGGCTGTGATGACAGTGTGCACCCCTGCATTTCAACAATTTGATTATAAGCCTGTCTTTTGGAATTCCTTTAGGGGAAGGACCTCGAGTTCCCGTACATGTTTTTGTTTTGTTTTGTTTTGTTTTGTTTTGTTTTGTTTTGAATCTCCAGATCTTCAGCATTTGGCACAGCACGAGCCCATAGTAGTTGCTCAGTGAATGGTAACCACTGGTTTGGTGCATTTCTTCACTCACCCAGCTAGTACTTTCTGAGTTGCTAATAGGTGCACAGAACTGTTTATGTAAGAAGTTCCAGGTAGAGATGACAGGGTTTTCCATCAGAAAGCACCAGACTAGCTACAGATAATGTATCTTTGGGGCGAGAGTCTGCACCTTGCTTTGTCATTGGTGAAATACGGTAGATTGTCCACAGCACAGGAAAGTGGAGAGGTGGCCAACTTCGTCTTAATCCACTGTCCTCCTATATTATGTTGCTGTGAAGGTGTGGTTGGGAAGGATTCACAGGCAGATGGAGGGAGCGGCAGACGACAGCTTTGTGCTTCAGGACCACCAAGAAGGACAAACTCAGGGTAGACCAGAGGGCTTGGACAAGGGTTCCAGGATGGGGCCGGACATGAGAAGCACCTGGCTATTTTGGGTGAGATGGTGAGATTTCTGGGTCAGGGAACAGTGTCAGGAAAGCAACCAATAGGAACACCGTGGTCTGTCTGGAGGATGGTAGACAGAGTTCTGTGTGTGAGGAGCTTCTAGTAATTTCCTGCTCTGGACACCATTCAGGGGAAGCACGCTGCTGTTTTTGGCAGGGCTGCTCAAAGGAGGGCTTGGTCATAGGAGTGGGAAGGGGACCCCCTGAGAAGGAGGGTGTCCATGGACTCTGTGTGGGTGGCTTGCTGCCTCTTCTCCACCCTAGGGTCTGCCCTGGGAACTTCGGAGCTCTGTGAAGCAATCCAGGGGCTTGTTGACCAACACATTCCTCTCTCTTATCCATGCCAATCTGATCAGAAAACATGCTATCTCCTTTATTCATCAACAATAGTTACTCTTATAGGATAAGGAAACTGCATTTATTAATACCGGTGGAGTGGCACGGTTTACTTGTCCCTTTGCCATGTGTATAGGATTGGTACAAGCCAGCATTTTAATTAACAGCAACAATGGATAATTTTAAATTAAGGCACACATTGTAAGTTGTCTTTCATTCTAGGTTCTAGGGAATAATGATCCTCTCAAATAGTTATTTAACGCCATGGCTCATCCCTTATGCTGTCTCGGGACATGGCGCTTTGCCCTGGGCTTCCACAGCATGCTGCTGTTTACAGCTGAGTGTAGGGATGATCACTGCGCCTTCCCATGCAGGGCTGTGGGCTGATCACAGGCCGGGGGCCACTGGGTGGAACGCAGGGGCCTTCCCAATTTGCATTCTCAATATTAACACCTATAAACACCAGTTTAATATCTGGATATTAGAGATAAGTCATTTTCTTTGAAGTTCACTGAAACTTAGACCAAGAAAAACATCTTTTTGATTCCAATTCAATATTCGGTTATCTTTGGCATCATGTACCCAATGAGCCCATCCTGAGTACCTTTTATAGTCTGAGTACAATGGAAGGAGGGAAATAGGCCTTGCTCTCAAGGAATGCTCCCCTATTGACCCCTTTCCACCCGGCCTGAGGTAGGAGAAACAGTGTCAGGTAAGGTGTGATCAAGGCTCTGGCAAAGGAGAGCAAAGCAGCACAGGGTGTGCAAAGAAGGCAGTTCTCAGATGAGGTCTCACTCCCTCTCTGGGCTGGTTCTCAATCTCACCTGTATCCCTGCCTCACCCAACTGGTGGGGGCATTTAGGTGTGTTCAGGGGTGGCCACTGGGACCCCTTCATACTGTCCTGGCAGCATGTCACACCTGGCCCCTGGCATCGACCTCCGGGTAACTCGGAGCCTCCCCTGGGAGATGAGGCTGGTCCTCACGCGTGCTTGGGCCAAAGCAGATTTATAAGCATGGCCTCCCTCGGAATACCACGGAATTCATTCACCCATTCAGCAAGGGGACGTGGACGCCTCTCCCCAGCCAGTCACTCCTCTATGCACGTGGGGCACTTCTTTCCACTTTTACTAGGAAAGACATGGCCTTGTGTGTGCGTTAGCAATTTGTGTCTCTAAGCACGAGAGTCCACAAAACAGGCTGAGAAGCAACCGGGGTTGGCTGCTCCCCATTTGCCCATTAAGGGTTAATTTATAGTTCAGTCCTTTTATTCCAGGTACGAGTTGGCAGCAAGCAAGCAGTAGCGGAAAAAAGGAAAGTGATTGAATCAATCCGCCGATTTTATTTTTCTGCAGACTGGGAAAGAGGCTGATGTTTGCTGTTTCGAAGCAGCAAGTCCTGAGCAGACGTGAGGGTCCTGGGTTTCCCCGGCTGTGGAGCCCGTTCTATAGGCCAGGACCCCGGGCTCCACAGGGTGGGGAAGGGAATTGGTCAGCTCTGTCTAGAACATGGCTGAGCATGACTCAGTTTACTACCATTGAAAGGGATGGGATGGCAGGACGGGAACGAGCACCCAGGAAGCAAGAGGTCTCTGCAGCCAAGGTTCCGGGGGGGCCCTGCTGAGAAGAGCGTGGCAGAGTAAGTCAGGCTTGCTCATGGGTGTGTGACTAAAATCAGGGGCAAGGGAGGGGCGGGCTCACACATGACCCCACTGTGAAGTGGCAGACCTCCAAGGAGGGGCACGACTGAAGAAACATCACCTGCAGGCAAGCCCAGGGCCCCTGGGTTTTCCCGATCTGTGAGAAATTGTCACTCGTACATGACGGCAGAGAAGAGAGAACCGTCATTTATACAGCTGGGATTCTGTGTGTCTGGTAGTTCAGTACATTTCCAACAATAGCTAGTGTTTTCCCCCCTCGTGGAAGTGTTTGAGGGAAGGTGTGAAATCTGCACCTGGGAGAGTCAGGAGCCCCGGGTAGGGTCCCAAGAGGGAAGCGGGGTCCCTGGCGTCAGCACTGGATTTTAGATGCAGGTGGAAGTGCACATTCAGAGAGAGCCGAGGGCCCAGACGATGTGTCTCAGTGGGACTAGGCCTGCTTTGGTCCTTCGGGTTCCTCCCCGGCGGGCTGGCTGCAGGAGGGGAGGGCGCGTGGGAACAGGTGTGTCTGGGGAGTCCTGTGTCCTCTCTTCTGCTTTGGTGCTCAGAATCCAGCCCCAGGGCTCTGAGCCCAGCTCTGCACAATTAGAGAAAGAGGCTCGTGGACACACACACGTATACAGGGACAGCCAACCTGCCACCAGGGCCAGCTGGCTAGGGTGAGGGGGGTGAAGGGTCAAGCGCGAGCACTTTCCTTTTGCCTTCAGGGCCCAGGTTGAGCTGAGCGTGCTGTGGGCATCTGGCCCTGCTCAGAGCCCCGGCGCGGCCACGCAGCTGCAGGTGGACCTGGGGACACGCACAAACCTAACAGCTCAGGTCAAGTCCACCGTCCAGGCAGAGGGCCCTTTTGTCTTTAAGTATTTAGTGCAGCCCGTTCCATTCCCTGGGAGCTCCAGGAGGCAAAGAAGCCTGTCCCCAGGCCCTGGAGTCCCGTTGCAATGCCTGGTGGAGGGAGGCCCGCTGGCAAGTTACTTAATCTCTCTGGGCCTCAGTCTTCCCATCTGCAAAGCAGGTCTAAACCAAACTCTTTCTGGGAGTATTGAGAGAATTCAGTAATCCCTGTGTACACTTAACAAGATGTCTGGTATAGACTACCTATCCTTATGGCGGATGCTTTTTCCAAGGATGTTTTCGTAATGCCCCTGCCCTTGAGCACAAGAGCCCCCACAAAGAACTACTCATGGGGCAAAGACTTTTTAGAACATGACAGTGACTGACTGTCACTATCTGAGAAGTGTTTGTTCCAAGTGCCAAGAGAGGGGCAGGTGAGGAGGGGAGCAGATGAGGAGGGGGGCAGGTGAGAAGGGGGGCAGGTGAAGGGGGTTATGAGGAGGGGGCAGGCGAGGAGGTGGAAGGTNAGGGGGAAGGTGAGGCGGGGGAAGGTGAGGAGGGGGGCAAGTGAAGGGGGAAGGTGAGGAGGGGACAGGGGAGGAGGGCAGCAATAAGACAAGGTCCACCTTGTACCTTTCACAGCCAGGTTTACACTGGCTCTGGCACCAGGAGGTTTAGAACATGCCTGTTCTAACCCTGAGCTCTGGCCCTTGGGAGGCGAGCACAGGAGAGGCCACCCTCCTGTCTGGGGTTGGGAGAGCATCCTGGGCCTTGGAAGGGAGCACAGAGAATCAAAGTCCCGTGTTCCCAAATTCCATGCTGATGATCCTGGCGGAGACAGACATGGACGCATGGAAGCCCGCAGCCGTTTGAACTTGCAAATATAATAGAGTCCTTGGCCTGCTAATTAGCAGAGTTTCCTAATCCAAAGAGACTCCCCCGAACTGTGGGTAATGAGGGAGGTACCATGATACGCAGTTTGGAGGCTGGGGTTTGTGCTTCAGAAGTGCTCTCAAAGAGCAGGCAGGGGTGTGCCTGGGTCTTTGCTGAGCAGCTGTCCATGAATCATTTTTAAAATTTGCCAGATATTTCAAAGTCCAGCTTGTTGGTCATAGACTGACAAAATGGGTTGAGAAAGCGGATCTTTCCTCCGGCCTTAGCAACATGGTTTTCCGGGACCCCTGCCCCTGCCTTTTCAAGGTGGCTTGCTGGGGGCAGAATATGGTTCTCCCCATCTCGTCACTCGGGGAGGTTTCCCGCCCCCCGTGAGATCAGCAGCCCCTTTCAGCCTCTCATACATTCGGAAATACCGAAATTAACAGCTTTGCGGATGCCTGGAAGGTAAACAAGGAAACTGTGAGACTTGGCAGCGTATGATATCCGTGAGAATCTGAGGCTCAGATGATTCAGAAGCATTGTGCAAGGTCCCCCGCCCGTCGTGTGAGTTACCACGTGGAGGCAGGGTGAACTTGTTCCTTGACAGAGTGCTGCGGCGGCCAGCGCTCCGTGCCTGGGGCCTCTAGCTTTTCCACCGCAAGCGGCGTACGTGATGCGGTCTCTTGTGGTCTCCTTTGTCGTGGTTTTCTGCTCGTGGGGCAACCATCTAAGTTAATTGTCCTCCTCAGTGTGCTTGAGAGTCACCGTGCCAGGGTGGGGGAACAGCTCTGACCGTTGATGGGGGACAGCTCAGCATCTCTGGAGACACTGGGATCCGAGGGAAGGCAGCCAGGGTGGAGGAGTTCCTCTCTGGGGTCTCCCCATCCCAATAAGACCGCGGCAAGCCCAGCTTCGTGGGGTACGGTTGCATGGTTTTGCTTTTCATTTGTGTGCCCTTGCTTTATAAAATTTTAATCTATCATCAAAGTCCCCATTTTAGATACACTATACATGTGGGAATATATATGGGAGCATTTTTAAATAAAACAAAAATGTGCATCCCCCAATTTTTCAAATGCTGCTGCCTATTTAAAAGAAGAGCTTGTAGATACCCCCCCCCCCGGCACCGCACCTTGCGTTCTGCCCGCTCAAATGTTTAGGATGCTCTGGGCCAAGGATGTGTGTGAAAGACAGACTTTTGTCTGAGTTTGGAAAGATTGCCTGATTCTGTCCATCTCCGAGCTTGACAAGTCAGAATAATTATAATTTCTTTCTTAAATGAAGCGATCCTGATGGATTGATTCTAAATGTTGTGGTTTTGTTTTCTTCTTTGTGGGGTTTGAAGTGCGGTAACGTCGCATGGTCTTTCTGTATCTTGTGAGCGATCAGGACAGAGCCCTGCAGCCTGGGGCCACTTCCTGCAGGAGTGCCCGCCGGCCTGACCTCGCCTGCCCCGCTCCCCGCCTTCTTGGTGGATTTCCCCTGTTCCATGTCCTCACACCACCTCGTTCCCAGGGTCTAGCTTGGCCGGCGGCCTCCCCGCCTCTGCCCCCGGGAAGCAGAGCGGCGGCATCTGGATGCCCCAGGGACAGAGCTCCGCACTTCCATGGTCAGGCTGGCTCAGGCTTCTGGGAGCCGGGCCACTGCCAGAGACCCATTCCTCCCCCTTCTCCACCTCAGGAAGTATGTGGCCAGCCTGAGCCTTACCAGATCTTTCTGGCACACAGACCACAGTAGAGCTTTCCCTGGGGTGAGAAGAGATTTTAGAGAGTTGCTTATGTCGGTGTCGTCCTCAATGGCATGCCTTTCATGGGTTCTCCTGCTGGCAGCCACTGGTAGACACTAGGAATGCAAAGAAAAGGCTGGCCGGATGTCCCCACCTTGAAGGAATTACACCTTCACTTCGGGGATGGAGACCCAGGAAGGAAAGCAAACAAACAAGCAAACAAAAACAAACTATAGGGTCAGCTGGATTTGCCCTTGCAGCCCGGCCAAGAGTGGTCTCAGCAACCTAAGTTAGCATCCCTGCTGCCCTGCCTCCCTGCTCTGTGTGACACTGGTCGAAGTCAAGGAGCTCCCCAGGCCTCAGTGTTCACTTCTTTGAAATGGGATTCATCTCGCGTGTTTCATGGGACGGGCTGGGGGCTGGGGGAGAGACACTGTGAGCAGCACTGGACAGGATCCCAAACCCAAGAGCTTCTCTCCTTCCCTCCTTTGGAGGATGGTGCCATTCCTGGTAAGACCAGGAAGCTCTCCAGGTGTGGAATGCTGCTGTGCAGGCAGCTGGGGGACGGCCCCTCCTGACACAGGCGGATCTGTCCATGGGAACGGGCCTCCCCCACCCCCAGTTTTAAGTGTGCATATTTCATCCTTTGAGACATTGTGTTCAATATTCGGGTAGCAATCTGCATCAGGGTCTGAGGCTACAGGAAGTGTTCCTGAGATGAGGGTTGACTTCCGAGTGTATTCTGGTTGCTGGTTTCTTTTCTAATTCTGTACTTTGAGAAACTGAGAGCTGTGGTTTCATGCTAACATGTGTGAGCCCAGACCCATACGGTATGTGATCTCTCTGGACAGCCTCGGTTCCCTGTGTTCTTGCTTAGTTTAAAAAAGAAAACAACATTAGTTCAAAGTTCAATCCAAAATTGCTGTTTGCGTTTGGTTGGTCCTTAATGAATTGTGCTTATTCATTTGTTTAACCAACAATTGACAGAGAGCCCACCTGGTTCTACACCCTAGTGGTTTTTTCCTGTGTGGTTTTTAGTTTGGTTTGACTCAAGCCTGCAGTTTTGTTCTGCCTGTGATACACTTCTGCATATCATTGGGTTTCATTTTACATTAAAATGACTCCACAGGGCTTTGGAAGATAGTTTGGAGCATTTCTACCAAACCTGAAGTTTTAAGGTCCGCATATACTTCTGGCTTCTCCCCATGCTTGGCCCCAGGCAAACACATGAGTAACCCTTCCCAGAGTTTTCCCAGGTTCTTTGAGGGGTTTGGAAGGAGGGGACTCTTGTAATTAGTTATTTTTGCAAAAAGCAGTTCCCCTTACCTCCAGTGATCTCACCTCTTGCCCAACCATCAATGCCTCCCTCACCTTCCTGCCATTTGCTTTGTGTTACACTGGGCTCTGCTGCCCTCTGGGAACTCTGTGACTTTATTTGTTCCCTGACAGACTGATCCCTAGTTATTTTTGTGGATTCTTTAAATTTTTTTAATCATGTCATCTGAGAACACAGAAGTCTTATTTTTTGCTTTCCAATTTCTGGGTCTTTTATTTCTTTTTTCTTGTCTTATTACATTGACTAGGCTTCCAGTACAATGTTAAATATGAGTGGCGAGAGTGGACATCCTTGCCTTGTTCCCAGTATTAGCTGGGAAGCATTCACTCTTCCAGCACCAAAGATAACATTAGCTGTAGATTTGCCCAGGTAGACTTAACATTCCTTAATATCAGAAGAACCGTTTCTTCTGCTTCTTTGGCTCCAAACCGACCTCACCGGACAGCTTTTAAATGAGAGCCACAACTTGCTATAATTGTGTGCTGGGGAGTATCATCTTTGGTTTACAATATCTAGCCTGGCCATGACTGAGATGAGAAGTATTCTATTTCAGTAGAAAACACCATGTACTGCGTTAGCTGTTCAAAGACCGTAGCGATCAAAACAACTAGGAGTGCAGATGTGTAGCGATAACTGAGCGTGCTCTCCAGCTCCAGCGTGATGCTGCCCTACTGGCCGCTCGTACAAGAACCAGAGGGTCATGTCTACCAGCTGAGGCGTGGATAGGCAGAGCATGGTACATGCCACCTGGAAATGCAATAGTATTCTTCCACAGAAGGGAATGAAGAACTGGTGTGACAACGTGGATGAGCCTCAAAAAATACTAACTAAAAGCAAGCAAGTCACAAAAGGCCACGTATTGTAGGATCTCACCTTGGTGAAATGTCCAGAAATGTCCATGGACAGAAAGTAGATTTGTGGTTGCTGGGGGACAGGGGCTGGAGAGGGGATGGGCTGGGGAGCTAATGACATCATGGGCATGGGGTTTCTGTTGGGATGATGAAAATGCTCTAGATTTTGGTGATGGTGATAGTTGCACAGCTCTGCGGTTATGCTAAAAACTCCTGAAATGTCCACAGGTGGACTTCACGGTATGTAAATTATATCTTAATGAGAAGTGAAACACGAAAAGGGCATAAAAGCTAAATTGTTGAGGAATGAGCCGGCTGGATAATGATTAAGCTGGAAAACCGGGGTGAGGGACCAACCCATGCTGGGTTTAAGAGGCAGTGTCTGGGATGAGGGACTGAGGATGCCGCCTTGGGGGCGGGGCATCCGGGCCTGGGGGCTGGATCCCACCCGCTTCCTATCTCGGTCAGCTCTCACATTCCCCCATCACTGACATCAACGATTACAGGAGAGTTTGGGGCAGGTCACTTTTGTAAGCTGATGACTGCAGCAGAATTTACCATCTTGTACATAAAAAGGCCTCAAAAAGACCCCAACGACCGAGCAAAAATGAGAACGTGCAACTAGTGCTGTCGAGAAAGAAGGGACTGGAATGAGCAGTTACCACCTGGTAACCAGAAAACTAACCCTTTCTTTTTCTTCCCCTTTCTTTTTCAGACGATAGCCTTCGCTTTCCCTTGGTGAGTACGGAACTTTTTAAAAGAATTTTTTTTCCCCAATGTGTAGTTAACTAACAACAACAAAAAAAGTGTGTGGGATTTAATTGTTAGAGAAACATTATTTCTAGAGAAAGAAGGCCAGTAGGGTCAGTGTGTTGTATTAGAATTTTATGCCTGAGCTTGCTTGAACAGGCTCATATCACGCAAAATTTGTCACACCATTTTGTGTGCGTGCGTGTGTTTAAAATCTGGCTCAGCGGTTCAGTCTCTCGAACCGGATTGTTGAGAGCACAGTTTCCACATGCTGTCCTTTCACAGAATGGTCCGTACTTTTAAAAGGGCCTTGCTTTATCTCACTGCACACATGGGACAACTGTTGGGAAACACAGAGGCGCGTAATTGCATCGATGGTAATTGCCTCTTAAATTGATCTGCTGTGGGGAAATCCTGCTGAAAAGGAGCTTTTCTGGATTGCACTTTGGGTTAAAAAAAAAACAAAAGCAAAAACAACTGTGTTGTCGTCACGTAATTTTATGCCTTTTGAGATCTAGGCACCATTCCATGGCCTTGATGTCCTCGTACTCAGAAAAAGAAACACCATGGCCTTTTTGTGTTTTCCTTAATGAGCTTACTGGTGTTAATTTCCCTAAAGAATCGCGGGAGGAAGATCTAAGAGCTTTGGAAGTGGTTGTGGTGTGCGGGCAAGTGGCGCCTGTGTGCATGGTGTGTGTGTCGCCTTTCGTGAGCGTACCAGGATGTAGGTGGCCAGGAAGTTGTGTCTCTTACGTGCATAACCTTATTGAAAAGACTTTGACTCTTAATTATTTTAAGGTCGGTGGGTTGCCTGTTTTGCTTTGGCCGGCCCCCTCTGTTGCTCTCGGGGCACTATTTCATCTGGTCATAAGTGCTTGTAGTCTCCCTGGTGTGCTCAAATGCATTTGGTTTGTATGGACTGCTGCTCCCTATCTCAAAGGAATGCAGAGACAGCGATTTATCAGGAGAATGGGAAAGGCTCCATTTGCCACCTGCTAAACTAATTGTGTTGTCCCTGTTCTCTATCAAGTCATTACTGGATGTTAGCGATTTTGAATGGCATGTCCTACTTGAGCAAATGCGGATGTCCATGGTGGGCTCCAAGAGAAGGAATATTACTGGAATAATATTACTGGATGGAAACTTAAGTTCAAGAAGTCTGCAATCCCTTCTTGCCTCAGAATCCTAAGCAAGGGGTGTTGCCTCATCCATATTGGTTTAATAAGGTATCATACATGCTACTTACCTAGAGCAGTGGCTCCCTACCATGCCGAAATGAAACATTGAAGGGTCATGCCCCATAGACTCATCTCCTTCCCAAATACAAGATCCAGATTATGATTTGTTAAAAGCATCTGCCATTTGCCTTCCTTGGCTCTGCACTCAGCACTGGCCCCTCCACACCCAGTCTTGCATTTGCCTGGTCTACGGTTTCCTGTGCTGTCGGCAGGTTGGCCCGTTGCCTGGCCATGTCAGTCAACCTGGTGCCATCCTTCGCCTCCCTTTCAATAGGAAAGTAAAGGTTGCTGTAGGAAGCTGTGAGTTCTTAGGTAAAAAGTGCTTCTTATTTCAGGAATTCTCTCTTCCACGTGAGGAGCATGACCCCCCTGTGGCGGCCACCTTATTTGATGCCTTTGTTTGGAATCTGCTGCTGGGATGTCAGGGTGGAATATCAGATTGATCTTTTAGCCTGTGGCAATTTCAGTCTTCAACATTTGAGTCTTGTTCCACGAGCTTCAAGATTTCAACTAATAGAAAGGACTTTTTTTTTTCTAGTTTGTGGGGTTAGAAACTTGCTTTTGAGTCAGTTAGAACAAAATAAATGGCTCATTTTGGGCAGGGCAGGGGAGAGTAAACCTCCTGAGGCTGGCCACTGTCCCAAGCCACCGTCCACGGGTGGTGGGCGGACTGCAGCGCAGAAGCCCAAGGGAAGCCTGCTGGCTGAACAGGGGAGCGTGTGGGAGCCCCCTCAGCTCTCAGCTGACAGTCCCTTCCTAGGATCACTGAGATGTGAAAGTGAGTTCACCCGAAGTTAGCAGCTAATAAGATTGTTGTAATTCACGTCATCACATAATTATGTCAGTTGTTTCTGTTTAAAGAAAGGGTTCACCTGGGGAGCCATGTATGTGCCATTACTGTAATGGAGATCCAAAGGAGTTCTCTTCTCCAGCAATAATCTCTGATTTTTCATTTTAAAAAAAGGCACTCCAGGGGCAACTGGGCGGCTCATTCAGTTGGCTGCCTGACTCTTGGCTCAGGTCATGATCTCATGAGTCATGAGATCGAGACCTGTGTTGGGCTCCGTGTTCAATGTGGATCCTGCTTGGGATTCTCTCTCCCTCTCTCGCCCTCTCTGCCCCTCCCCCCGCTCACACACATATGCGCTCACTCTCTCTCATAAATAAATAAATAAATAAATAAAATATTTTTTTAAAAAGCCATTCTACGTTAATATTTGACCTTAAAAAAAGAGAGAGTCGACTTTCCCCTGTTTAACTGGATTAAGTGAGGCCTTTTTAGCATAACCGACCACCATTCCCATGGTTTTCTGTTGTTTCTCTTTTTTGTAATATGTACATACAGACTTGGGAAGTAATACCGTAATTCATATCAACCGTCAAACATGACCAAAGTTCCCTTAACCAGAGAAGGCTTGCAAGTCTGTGAGTCTCTGTTGCGTAGTATTTAAATAATGCAGTGGAATGTCAGAATTAAGAATTTATGCAAGACACGTAATTAAGGTTTAAATATCTTTCCCAGGCTCTTTGAGGTCTTACATTGTTATACCAAAGGGTATCCACCAGTAAGTAAAATTAAATGATACTGTAACTTGACTATTTCACTTTGGCTCATGCAAATACCAAAGGAATAACAGGCAACGAAATTAAAGTGCTGATATTAACAGTGAATTTAATTTTAAACTTAACTTAGAATATTCCGTCACTAGCTGTCTCCTCTTTAATGATCTATCCTTCCTCCTCTGTTTCAATACATGTGATTTTCCTCTTCTAAGACATTTCTCTTCCTTGGTATTGATGCCAGTGGCCACCGTGGCATGAAAAGAGAAGAAGAATCTGAAGGTTTTTAGGTGTTTGCCAAGGCACAGTGAAGCACTGGGAACGTGCTTTCTGCCCGTCCCAGCTGGGGCTGCATTTCTGCAGGCGGGAGAGGGCATTCTCACGCTTGTCTCTGCATCTACAGAAGGAAAACGAGAAGCTTCACAGATGATGCACAGAGCACAGAAGACCTGAAAACGTTCTCAAATACTCAATTCCTGCTTCCTGCCTTTGCTCTGTTCTTGGGCTTTTCTTAGCACCAGTCAATCCTCTGGGTTTCCCATCTGAGCAAAATGTGTTCCTCCCAACGGTGAAGGAATTATTCTCCCGTAACTGACACTGGAAGTTGACAGTAAATTGGAAGAACGCCTCTGGACCTGCTGGTGACAAACGGATTAATCCCTCATTTATTTCCACTTCCATTTTCCCCCCCAGGAAAGTTTCAACATTCTTCCAAGAAGTACCTCCTCAAAGAGTCTACTAGGTAATCGTTTGTCATATAGCAAAGCCATGGGTACTAAGCTGTCATAGTTTCCACTTAGAGGAAATAGGAACACAGCTTTTCTATATAAACTCCTGGCTCGCTCCTGAGCTCCCGTAGACCCAGTTCAGAGCCGGAATTCTTCGAGAAATCCTTTGCCAGCTGACAGGAAAACATGGATTCTCGCAGGCCACGGTGGCTTCCCGGCATCGTCCCAGTAGGACAAGAGGTAAAGGGAAGCTGGAAGGGGAATCTTTCTCGTCGTTTTGGATTTAGGTCGTCGTTGTTTGTAATATAATTCCAAAGGCATTTAAACATTCGGTTCAAGGAAGCAGTCATTAAGAGAAAATTTGGCAAGTGCCTCAGTTAACTTTGTCCAGCTCTGTGCAGGAAATCTGGGATTCATGGTTCAGGAAGCTGTTTTAATCCGCCGCGGCCTGGCCAAGTGGTGTATGGGGATGGTGGACAGGAGCTGGCCGCCTAGGGGCCGGATGGTTGTCTGACTGCCAGGAATCCAAGGTGAGGTCCACCTTTTAGGAAAACAATCCCCAGTTATTGTTGACTGGATGACACATCAAAATGCCACCCATTTTAAGTTGGACATTACCTATTTTTGTAATCAAACCCACCCCCTTCACTTTCCTTATCAACTCGATTGGTGGAGTGGTGTTTCAGTTAAAAGTGACTCGGTGAGAACCTGGGAAGCACCTGGTCTGCAGGACCGTGAGCTGGTCTTCCAGGAGCTTGGGTTCGGATTCACGAGGCGGGGACATTCTGTGTTCAGTTTCTGTTGCAGAAACAGATGGCATCCATGCCCACTGCCAGATGAGGGGCATCAGTCATGCGGGGCAGGGGGAGAAGGGAGGAAGACAAGAAATGTAGAAATCCTTTTGGGTGTATGACTTACAGAGAGATTTCTCAGACACCCTGGGCCCTGGAATCAGGAATGAGGTCTGCTGCCCACTGGAAGGAACGTGGACCCATCCCCATTTGTACGGGAACTCGCCCCCACCTGCAGTCCTTTGTGGGTCAGGGCAGTGAGCCACAGGAGGAGAAATCCTTCTGTTTAAAAATTGCCCGTTCGAGGTGACTTTCTTAAACAGCTTAGTATGATACAGAGTTTGATATAAAATATTTAAAATGTTGGAAGAGAAAAGATCTCTGTGGAATTGTTGAACAAAAGTGTATTTCTGCATAGCTTTTCTTCTTGTATTGAATGGAAATGAGCATAAGCAAAAAAATAATAATAATTGGATTTGAGTTATTTTATGGTGGGGCCTGACTGGATTCTAACAGCTTTGAAAAAATACATTGACGGTGTCTAACTGACCAGCTAACCCTCACAAGACTGGTCTGCTATCAGAAATGGTAGAGATTTTGTGTTCGAGTGCTATATATAAAAATATGTTTCAAACCATCATGTCACCACACTTCTGCCGAGAAATGAATTTTCTCAAAACGTCATGTTGGTGGAAATTATTATTCACGAAAACAGGACTTGATCTATTTCCTGTTTTGCCAGATAACTTGAATGCCTTATGCTGAAAACATAAATTGCGCTCATATCCACACACACGTGCGTGTAGAGCATTTTGCAGTTTACAAAGCCTGCTTAAGGTCATTATCTCACTCGAAAGACAGAGACCCAGGCAGGCTGAGAGAAGTGAGTTGGGAGGTCAATGGGAAGGGACTCATCAGCGTCCAGGGGCCCCTGAGCTGTCCACAGGCTCCTCTTAAACCTAAAAGCCTTTAGACTCTCATTAGCACCACCCACAATGAGGAAGCTGACCTGCCGGAAAAAAAAAAAAAAGTTTTCCATTATGAAAAATATCATTTTTCAGTTATGCAAGTATTAGAGGACAGCAATAAATAAGGACGTATCCCATGGGTTCTGCAAACACGTTGCTGGTAGATAATTATATTTTGGAACAACTTTATGATCAGTTGAGTTGATCTTGGCCAGAGTTCCAAATGTTTCCGCACGTTATCTGCTGACCAAATCCAGTTTTCTAATCTTTCTTCACACACTTGCCAGGCTTCCTTTCGGCACAGTGCGGGGTTGGTCTGTTCCCTCCGCCAGCATTTATCAGGTGTCCCCTGCGGGCTCATAATTGTGCAAGGTCTTGAAAAATGAAGTGGGAGGTCCTAGTTCTGACTTCAGGAAATATCGCCTGTAGGGCCTGTGTCTGAGTCCTTTCTGTAGCAAGTGTAAGTGTATTTTGCACGGGAGCCTAGGAAAGGATTGGACACACATAGAGTGTAGTTCCAGAAAGCTGAATGACTTAGACGTGTCCCTTCGTGCCCTGAGTCATAGCTTCTTTGTCTCAAAAATCAAGGGCTGGGTGAGAATTTTTTAAAGGCCCCTTGCAGACATAAAGTTGGTGTTCTCGGGCGATGCCTGTCTGGATTTTGAGATAATACAGAAATCCCCCTGAAATAGCTACTGCTGTGAATTGGCCGAGCCTGGGCCAGATACACCCCTCGCCTTCCATGCCGGGATGAAGTCTACACCTCACCATGTAAATGTTTTATAATCTTCGCTTAGAAAAGAAAGCGGCTGTCCTTTGCTGCTTTCTCTTCCCTCCTCTCGTTTGCGGTTTGCTCCGCCTGCTTCCCAAAGAAGAAGGAACGTAGAAAGGAGGGTTTTATGAATGGGGAAAACATTTTTGAAAAGCAGTCTTCTTTCCGTCGTGTTGCTTACATGCACGGAGTCAAAACTGGGAATCCTTGGGCTTCGATTTTAAAAAACCTCAGCAAAGCATTAGGTAGTAACACAAAGGTGCTTTCTCCTCATTGTTCTAAGATCCTTTCTGGCAAATGGTTCTGGGGGCTGTGTGATGCTCTGCGTTACCTGGAGAAGTGATTCACGGGGAGGTGGATTGCTTGATTTTGTCGGAAACCATGGAAACCCCCAATGCCATGTTGCTCTACTCTCCTGCGAGTAATCGGCAAAAGACCGGCTGCAAAGTGCCTGTCGCGGAGATGAAGTGAGGGTCCTGAATGCACCCAGTGTGAGAGATCACACTCAGAGCCATCACTGTTTCCAAGTCCTGTTTCTGGCTTCCTTCCAATGTGAAGTCAACACCGACATTCTGTTGTGCTCTTTCCTGTTGTGGGTGGATTTATTTAATTTTTAATGAGTGTTTCACAACCCATGGCTGTGTGTTTTCCTCCTGCTGAGAATTAAGACTTGTTTCCTTTAAAAAATTATTTTTGCTGTAATCTGGGTAACGTGGTGCTCAGCGTGTTTGAGACAAGGGGACACGGCGCTATGACGCAGAGAAGGCATTTCGCCTCCTCCGGGCTCTTACAAAATAGCAGTGTTGAGGTCATCCCGCGACAAGGGGGCTCTCGGTTAGAGGACGTCAGACCTCACGAAACATCCCCAAACCCTCCTCTGTATAAAAATGTTTTTAAATGCGGTGTGCCTGTTCTAAACATTTTTTTCACGTTGCTACAAATCCATTCCACTTGGAAAGCCACGTGGTCGGTCGCCCTCCCAGAGAGCCTCGTAACATAATCAGTTTCCACTCAGTCAGGCTTTCTCTCTGGCTGCCTGTTTACTCCAAGTGGCCTCTGTCCACCCAGCTGGGCTCACGTACCCCTTCCGCTCCGGCACCTTAATGGAAAATAGCGCCGGGGGTCGTCTTGGCGACCAGAGCTGTGGAGCTCCTGTCTCAGGGTCACTCCCTGCCTCGCTGCTTCTACCCTCGGCAGCTCAGCCCTGCGCCTTCGGATGGATGGGGCGTGAAGCTGTCTGGACAAGCACGGGCCCCACACCCAGCACCCGGGGCCCCAGCATGGGGTTTGTGTAGGAAGTCAGAAGTCCAGATACCTCTCCGATATTCACGGACCACATCAGAAATCTTAATATTGCATCAGAACTACAAATAGCGCATCAAGAATCCAAGTACCAGCCGGTTACCCAAGTACCTTCTCTAGAAATTCAGGCACCACGTCAGAAAGCCGGGTGTTGTACCAAAAGCCCAAATACCTGGTCAGAAACCCAAGTCGAGCTTCTGGGCACTTGTCATGCTGGTGCATAGAGGAGTTCTCATTTTTCATTAGAATGTGTTAACCCCTTTCAGAAATTCATTTAAAGGTAAAAAAAAAATTTAACTTTTATTTCAGCTGGGCTATCATGCATTTTATAGAAATTTCTCCGTTGTGTAAGTCATAGTGTCCCTGGCAAATCGGGAACGGTTTGGTGGCCCCAGTCACAGAGCGCCGCGGGCCTGCTGGAGGGTCAGCGGACGCTTGAGGAAGTTGCTTCTTGACGTTTCTAATCCAGATTCTGTGAAAGACAGAGAACTAGTGTCAGTGGGATCTCAGCAATCCTGGTAGGACGTTTCTTAAACCCACAGGAAAGGGTTTTCTTGGAGGATATGGTTAAAGAGAATTAAATCCTCATCTTGGGAAATGAAAAGTCAAATGAAGAGAACTGCCTGATGAAACCAGCAGTTGGGCTGTAGGAAATGCAGTTTCTGGACCTCCTGTTTCCTACCGTCCGTAATTTATAGACTAGGTCTGACGTCACTGAAGCTAGTGTCTGGTTGGATTCTTTGCAAAGGGACGGAGAACAGTCAATGTGGCTGCGTGCCTGCTGGTGACCTGTGGGTGGGGCCCAGCTGCTCTGGGGCAGCCAGTGTCTTAACATGGCTCCCCATGGGTTGCCCAGCACCCAGCAGACCCCCCAACTCCACAGACAGCTGGTGAAGGAGGGGATGAGCAAGTGGTCGGGCATGGGGAGTGGGGGAGAGCAGGCAGTCCCCAGAAAGAGAACGCTGCTGTTGCACTCCACGCGCCTGGGGTGGAGCTTAGCACGCAGGGCTGGTGCAAGAGATGCTCGATTGCTTGTTCAAAAAGCAGGACAAAAAGCTTTTTCCTTTCTTCTGTGGTCTCTCTCTGGACCACTCATGCTGATTGTTTTTTTGTTTGTTTACCTTCTGTCACGCTCCCTGGGGCACGGGGATACTCAAAGCAGCACAGACCCTCACCGATGCCCGAGGCTGTGCCCTGCAACTTGGTAGGAAAGTGCACACTTTGGGGGCTTGGAAGCACAGTCCAGAACCTGCCCTGGAAAGGTGGCAGAAGCTGGGCCAGGTGTGACTAGAGCTCCAAGCCCCTGGATCGCTGCACCATTGTCCCATCAGACTGCACTGACAAAACAACTCAGAGATAAAATTAGTACAAATTAGGCACGAAACCCCATGCTCTGCACCCTTCTGAGTAGCGGGGTCTCTGGGTGACCGCTCTGGTCTCACACCCCCAAAGCAGCCCAGCCACAAGAAATGATGGTCAGAGCACTGGAATGTTCACCCATGAATTTTGTAATAAGGGGCTTCTGTTCCCAACTAGCTCTTTAATTCTCCCTAATTTCATCAGCAGTTTCTGGGAAGGTGTTCCCTGCCCACCAGGGGACAGTCCTCCCCTTGCAACTCCAGGTCCCACCTTGCTACTTCCTGCCTCCCTCTGCATTGTCATCCAAGCACTTACTACTGTGGTATTTAGGCCCTGGGTCTTCCGCTGGAATGTAGACACAGAAGGGAGGGCGCAGTGAATGACTATGCATTTTATACTGCTTACACCTCTTTATATCCTGTTTGTAGCAAGGTGGATATAACTAAATAAATGAAATTAACTCACACCCCCAAGTGCAGAGCACAGAGTCCGGATTTGCCAGAACGTGGGCATGGCCGCCAGGGGACCTAGTTCAAATACCAGCTTGCCCTTAGCGGGCTGCTGGACAGCAAAACAGTCATGTGTCTTTTCTGGCCTCCATCTGAAGGACGTAGGTGGGTGCTCGAAGCCCCTAAATTCTCAGGGTCGGTGGATCGAGAATAGCACCAAGAATTCCCCAGCTGGGGCTCAGCTAATGGCCTGGAGCTTGCAGTGGGTTTGAAACTGGACAGCCCCCAAGGCTTTCTGTGGTTTCACAAATAGCTTCATGCAAGAGATTGTTATAAACATCGACGTGAAAGCCCTGTTTTCCTGTGACACTGTGATATTTGGCCAGTCCTTCTGGATGGCATAACAGGATGGCTAAAGTCAGCGTTGCTTGGAGCCGTGGCGAGTCTGCTGAGCGTTGGGAAAACTGTCGGGTCAGAAACCTCTTCATTCCTACGTGCCTCATTTAGCATTTCTGCCCTTGTTTGTATTCGTTCTACACACACACACACACACACACACACACACTGGGAAAAAAATCCCAGACCACCTTGAACTAAATGGATTTGACCTCTATTTCTCAAATGTGTGTTCGTATGAGGTAGGGAGCTTTCTTTGCGAGTTCAGCCAGCCATCAACTTCACCTGCTCCTGCCTTAGCTGACAGCCCTGGCATTAAAGAGTCTAGTTTCTCTGGGAAAATTCATGTCATGGACATCTTGTTGCCAGGACAGTGCAACTCCTCATTTCGAGATGATGTAAAGTCTCGTGTGTTATTCCCGGTGTGGACGTGGAGCTGTGAAGGATGTCTAATTATTTGGAAGGGAGAGAGCCTAAGAAGGACATGCCATGCCGGAAGCTTCCGTTGCTCAGCAACGTGTCATTTTACCTGGGTTTCACCAAAGGCCCATTTACTATCGATAGTGTGTAAAGGGGAAACCTGCCCTGTTCAAATCATTGCTTCCGTCATAGAAAAGCACGGCAGAGCGGGTCCGGGTGGACAGGCTGAGGGCTGCACACCAGTGCGTGCAGCGTGGGGGCAGAGGGCTCGGTGGCCCCCATTCTCAAGGGACCATACTGACTTAGGAGTAAGGCATATCAGATTGCTCGGGATTCTCACTGTGCAGTCTTCACCTTAAGAATCTCCTTCCTTGGGGCGCCTGGGTGGCACAGCGGTTAAGCGTCTGCCTTCGGCTCAGGGCGTGATCCCGGCGTTATGGGATCGAGCCCCACATCAGGCTCCTCTGCTATGAGCCTGCTTCTTCCTCTCCCACTCCCCCTGCTTGTGTTCCCTCTCTCGCTGGCTGTCTCTATCTCTGTC
>NC_048223.1:126112617-126161005 GCF_002007445.2 Ailuropoda melanoleuca
TTTAAAAAAAAAAAAAAAAAAAAAAAGAATCTCCTTCCTGGGGCGCCTGGGTGGCTTAGTGGGTTAAGCATCTGCCTTTGGCTCAGATCATGATCTCAGGGTCCTGGGATCGAGGATCGAGCCCCACATCGGGCTCCCTGCTTGGCGGGGAGCCTACTTCTCCCCCACCTTCTGCTCCTTCCTGCTGCTTGTGTTCTCTCTCTCTATCACAAATAAATAAAATCTTAAAAAAAAAAAAAAGAATCTTCTTCAGAAGGTTTCCAGCCAAGACCACCCCGTTTTTGTAAGTGTGGCCTCCCAGTTTGGAACCCATATGTGTGCATTCCCATTCGTCCAGTACCCGCCCCGGGGTCCCAGCTTCCACTCCACGCCTCATTGCGTGTGAGCAGCTCAGTTCATAAAATCTCTTCTTTCCAGTGAAGGAGGATGCAGAGAGCCGCAGGGACAGCTCAAACTGCACACCCTCAGGCTCTGCACTCACAAAAACCAGTCTGCTGTGTCCTGGATGGGGGGAGGGACTGTAAATGCCACGACCCCATTTCTTTATGGAGTGGGCGTTGCAAGAAACGTGTCTGTTCATTGTTGTAACCTCGGCTTAAGGCCCTCATGACATTCTTTCCTATGTGGGGAGAGTTTTCTTTCTGTTCCTAAAACAACAAACCTTCTCAGCTTCAAGCCTGGCCAATCTTAATAGAGTCGTGGCAAAAAAAAAAAAAAAGAAAAGAAAGAAAGAAAGAAAGAAAAAGAAAAAAAAAGAAAGAGAAAAGGTAAAACAAAGTAAAAACCAGACAAACAAATAAAGGGCATTGGAGGGAGTGGGGGGGGGGGGGGGGGAGTCATGGGGAAAAAAAGACCTGAATACACAAACACCCTGAATCAAATTCAGGTTAACTTCATGATTTGGGGCCAAATTTAGATTTGACATTTTCCTTGAAGTTTGGCTTTAGTTAATTACCAGCTTTTCCGAATAGCTGGCTCCGAAGTCCACTCCAGGTTATTTCTCCCCTTTTAATTAACACCATTTTGTCAGGAGGCTAAGCCAGCTCTTCAGACCATTTGCAGTAAGAGCTGAGGACAGCTGACTCCTGGCCCAGTGTCTGCAGAAGGTGAAACACTGAAATCCACGGCCTCCAGAGGGAGGTTTCCACCTGCCGTCTTCACGGCCGTGCCTTCCATCCCTGCTGTCCTGCGGGGCTGTCCGGGGGTGCATAGCTTCTCAGAGCCCGACTCCAGGCTAGAGCCCCAGGTGCCAGCTTCTTTGCGTTCCAGTGCAGTTCAGCACTTGAATCCAACATCCCTTGTTCTGTTGAAGCCAGACTTCACAGGTCAGAGAGCTCAGGAATTCACTCAAGTGTACGCCATAGTATGTATTTGTGTGTGTGTATATGTGTGTGCGCTAGTTACAAGTAAAAGCAACATAGGGGCTGTACTCACGGCAGAACTCAGCCGTTGCTTCAACAAGGAATGTGACAGAGATGCAATTAATGTGAACTCCCAACCACGAAACATGTATTTTTGCTGATTTCTTGTTATATCACTTTTGCTTTCTGAGAAGCTTTCCTTGGGTCATCGGAAACAGCAAGAAATTCCTCTTGAAATTAAGGAGGGGAATCCATTAAGGTCTTGTGAGAGGTTTCTTCTGCTTGTTTTTAATGTCACGGAACCCGTTGATGCCGGGTCGTGTACAAGGGCACTTTCAGGAGTCCCCCTCCATCATGACCGTGACACGAAGCTAAGAGTCCCGTTAACTAAGTTTTACATGGTCAGGTGTTTGTTTTCAAAAAAAAAAACCTGTGCCACGTGAAACAAATGGTTTGATTTAAGTGTGTGGTACGACTGTGGTGGGAAGCAGTTGAACACACAGCCGCGATGCTGCAATATCACCATGGCAACCGGTGGAAATAATGGCCCCCTTCGGGAATAGAAGAGATCTCAAGCGTGTTGCAGGCGTGTCGCATTGGCTGTCTGCAGGAGAGATGGCTTGCAGTGATTGTCTCAGAAATTTCTTATCATCAGAAAATGAATGAGAAGCGGCATTTTCGGAAAATAAATGGATTTACCGATGACTAATATGACCCTCGAGGTCACTGAGGACAGCAAGGCTGAGATCTGAGAAGCTGATGATGCCGTGTCCACCTCTGGTCCAGTAGCTGCTCGAGTCTGGTCACTGTCCCTGCCACACAGAGCACATCTCCGGGACTGTTGCTGATTTTTTTCTTTATTGGAGGCAGACGTAATTGGGGATTAAATGGAATAGAGTGTATAACCCTCCAGCACAGCGTTGCCCACGACAAGAACTCAGTAAACAGTACAGGACCCAGTGAAAGTCAGTGCCTGGGGCTGGTCAGAGGAATTGTCATAGCATGAAAAAAAAAAAGGTAAGACGTTACAGCAAAGCACTGTCCCACATCATGGGCCGCTTTGGTGCATGGACGCGAGTGTCCCTCTGCAAGACAAGACACAGCGTTAGGCCTGTCTGTGCACGGGTGATGTTGGCACAGATCACCACGTCCCCCGGGAAGGACGCTTTCTTTATGAAGCCGCCACTTTCCCAGGGATATGGTTTAACCCATAGAATGTGAAATAAAGAAGTTTCCACTTTGTCGCAAGGGAAGGAGAACTTGCTCAGAACAGGCCAGCAGCAGGAGTTTCGGTTTTTCGGATAACAGACTAGAGAGTAGTCTTGTGGGTACGTTTCCCTTTTTATTTTAGGAAGTGCCGTGGAAGAAAACAGAGATATTTTTGACATGAGAAGTTGACTCTGCAAAGCAGCACCGTGCCTGAAATAGACTTGCTCTTCAGGCGGAGAGGAAAACTCCAGGATGAAGGAGATTTACCTTTCAACCCTATGTGGGGAGAAGCACTCGTAATGGATGTGCCAACGAGCTTCTCGCTTCCATGTTTGCAGGATGGTTGATGGTTGTGTTTGGAAATGCATTTGAAAGATCTTTGAAATCTCGGTCAGCCTTGAAAGAGCCCTTTTTTTTTTTTTTTTTTTTAAAGATTTTATTTATTTGACAGAGATAGAGACAGCCAGCGAGAGAAGGAACACAAGCAGGGGGAGTGGGAGAGGAAGAAGCAGGCTCATAGCGGAGGAGCCTGATGTGGGGCTCGATCCCATAACGCCGGGATCACGCCCTGAGCCGCAGGCAGACGCTTAACCGCTGTGCCACCCAGGCGCCCCGAAAGAGCCCTTTTGAAAGTATAGCATCAGCAGTAACTTTGGTGTGGGGGCTCGTGATTGGGGCTGTACGCTGTGCACGCCTCCTGTCTGCCCGCGGGCCGTGGATGCTCTCCAGGCCTCCGCCCTGCAAGCACAGTGCACAGGCCACGGGCTCTGCTCCCCCAGCCGGGACAGCCACCCCCTGCAGCTCCAGTCCGGGCAGCCAGCCTGGATTTTATGCTGCCTTCCTTACTGATTTATATTAAGCTGAAAAAAAAAAAAAGTCACTACGCCACTACGATTATAAATTTATTTTTAAGTATTTATTTCAATGAGAGATGAGCGATCTCTCCTGTCCCTTTTCCCCTGCTGGATTTTTGGCTCTGGTTTCTGATGACATCGCCTGAGTGCCGACAGCTGCTGGCCTCAGAAGGAGAATTACACAGGGAATGCCCACGTGAATAATGTATTACCTGTCGCCTCTGTAGCCTGCTTGGAAATGTTCACACCGTCAGCCAGGGACACTCCAGGGCTGTGGACATGGCTTTGAACACGGTGATCACCTAGGGGCTGCTCCGAGAGAGGTTGCTCCGTAAGTATCCGTGGATGTGGAATGGAGACGTGGAAGGGGATTTCTGGAAGCTTCCTCCTGTCTCTCATTCAGGTTGTGAGGAAAATGCGTTCTCCAACAGCTTGTAAAGTTTGGACCTCATGTTGGACTCCCCGGCAGTTAGGAATGTCACGGCAGTTCTGTTCTGTGCCAAGTCCGCGTGGGTTTACTCCCCGGTTTGTAAGATGCGGCTTCCCTGTAGGTGTTGGTGCAGTTTGTGCAAGTGACTCATGCCAGCCGTGTGCCTGCCTGCTTCATACATTGCTATTTACCGTAGAAGTGCTTTCTCTTTCGCTTAAAATCTAGTAACTAAATGTACCCAAAGCAGTGAGAACAGGCTTAAAATTTTGGACATGCGTCTTTCAACGAATGTGTAAATTATAAATGCATTTTAGGAAATATTTGACACGAAAGCTGACTACCAATTATTTGGAACATTACCCCATAAAATCGGAGGAAGAGATTTTCTCTGCCTGCATTTCTCTTCTCTCTTTCTTTTTTTTTTAAAGCATACAACTTGAGGTCGAAGGCCGTGTCACAGTGAATGGCACACGTTCTCACAGAGACCGTATGTGATTAAACGCACGGATTACTTTTCAATTGTAAATCTACCACCTGGATAAACCCAGATACGACTCACCTATGAATTATCTCTGATAGGTATGGTGAGAACAGCTTCCCTCCTGGGAGAAATAATAGGTTGCATTCTGTGCGATGTTTTATTTCAACCAGTTTATCTTGGAACACCTGTCTTTCCTTGATACCCCCACAAGCTCTGTTCTCCAGTCCAAGGACGCAGGTTATCTCCACATTACCCTCAGAACCCCCCCAGCGCTGACTTGGGTCCCTGCCCCCTAGTGTTCCTCAGTGTGGAGCCACAGCATGCCCCAGGGGGCGACAGTGCCCAGTGACAGGAAGCTGCCTGCCAGCTTCACCCAGAGCCCAGGTAGAAGGGGGCCCCTGCATTTGGGCCTCCACCCAGAGCATGACCAATGCGATCCACAGATCACTGGAAATATGATGTTTGCTTTACCCTGTTTGCATTAGAGAGAGCGTTAGGCTATTTGATGTTAGGAAGTCTGCGGGGAAACTTCCTTGTGCTTTGTTTATGGTGGGAGTGGGCTTCTATCACCTCCCTGTCAGCGATGAGCCACCCCAGCTGTTCTTTGCTAAAGAGAAATCTAACTGGGTGCCAGTGTATGCATGGGTACTGTGCAGGGAACAGCATGCAGAGAAAAGTCAGGGACGCTGCACAGCGTGCCCGGGGGAAATTCTTCAGGACCGTTCAGTTTTACATTTGCTGGCTTTCACCTTGGGTGGCTTGGGTGCTGGTGTGCTGGAGAAAGGCCCATAGTGGGTGAAGCCTGAGCTTTCTGTGTGGAGTATTTTATCCCAGGTGTGCGCGGGGTGGTGATGGCAGTTTCAGGATGTTTGCATACAAGTGGCGCCCTGCAGGAGAACTCCAAAGGGAAAAGCATAAGGAAGAGAATGCTCTACGGGAGTAAGTTGGCAGTGGACGTCACCGCCTGACTCCAGGGGCCCCAGCTATGGAAATGGGTCAGAGGAGGGAGGAGGCAGCGATGGGGCTGGCCGGCAGGAAAAGTCGGTACTATCAGAGCCCAGGAATGCAGGGGGGCGATGCCTGCTTTTGCTCCTTGTCATCTTCCCCGTGCCCGGCACCTCACGTGGCACGTAGCAGGCGTTCATGCAGCCGTTTCTGAGTACATGAAAATGAACTAAAGGACAGGCCACATGCAAGATTTGGGGTCACATGTCTTATGCATGATGTGTTCAGTCCCTTTACATGCACCATGCATAGGTACGTACGTAGCTTGGAGTATTGAAAAGCAGTGTGGGCTTGGCCAGCACTGTGTTCCAATCCTGGCTTGTCACTTCCTCGCTGAGGCCTCATTTAAGGTAGTGACCAAGGGGCCAAGATGAGGCTGCTTTTCTGCGGCACTCGACCTGCCACCTGCCTGGGAGCAGACCCCAGGCAGCATCGCTATTATTACCGTGCTTGTCATTTCTGCCTTCCTGTTCTCCCGACTACAGGGGAGCACTGATTTGTATTACTATACCTTGTTACATTCATCGTGATTATAGTGCAAAAAAAAAAAAAAAAGAAGAAGAAGAAAAAAAGCAGAAAGTGGCATAATAAGGTCAGTAAGCAGTTTTTAAGTGTAAAATAATCTTGAATAGCTGGAAAATTAAAAGGACATTTTACTCCATCCATTTGTGGCAGTCTGTGAATGGACATAAGGCACTGGAGTTCTGCCAGTGTTTTAAAATTAGAACTAAAGAAATGAGACCCAACTTAATTAGTATAAATGTTGCCGTGTAACTTCTAATAATGAGTGTAATTTGCAGTGCAGGCTCACCATGTAATTTTGCACGATGAGACCCGCAGAATGGAGGACTAGTATTTAATCACGAGAAATGCGAAAGTTTGGAGCTTGGAAGTCTGCAGGGGGCCCCGTGTGCCCACTGGGACAGCCCATCTTCAGCAGCGGTTCCAAGGCCCCAGGCACCCCACCCCAGAGTGTCCACCCCATCCCCCACCCCCACCCCCCGAGGAAGCCATGTCATCTGCTGAGCTGTGTGAATGCCCCACGTGACTCCAGGGTGTCTGTGCTGTTTCCTCACCTGGAGAGGGAGGATGCTGATGGCCCCATTCTCTTACTCTTGTGGCGGGGGAATAAAGGGATTCATGATGGAAAGCACTCAGTACTTAGCACTGAGTACACAGCACTCAACAGATGTGGCTTTACTCTCACTTCTGCAAGTGTTATTGTCCATGAGGATCTTGGAAGCCAAACCGGGGAGGGTTCCTTTTAACCCGTAGCACTGGATGCGTTCATCCTCGGATGATCTGTCTTTCCTGAGATAGATTGGCGTAACAGAACATTGACCGTCGTCTTAAACAGAACAATGCAGGCGTGCTTACTGCATCCGTAATGTTGTGTAAGTACCATCTGTGCCCAGTTCCAGCACATGTTCCTCACCCCAAAAGGAGCCACCTGTGCCTATTTGCAGCTGCTCCCCGTCTCCCCCTCCGCCAGCCCCTGGCAACCACGAATCTGTGTTCTGTCTCTTTGGATTTACCTCTTGTGGGTGTTTCACATAAATGAAATCATACGACCTGTGACCTATGTGTCCGACGTCTCTCCCTTAGCAGTATGTTCTGAGGATGTGCCCATACTTCCTTCCTGTTCATGGCTGGGTAGTATCCCATCGTGTGATGGACCACACTGGTTTTGTCCATTCATCCACCGAGGAATGTTGTTTTCTGCCTTTCGCCTATTGTGGCTAGCGCTGCTAGGAATATTCGGGTACAAGTTTTTGTTTGAGTACCTGCTGTGAGTTCTTTCAGGTATATACCCAGAGCTAGGATTACTGGGTGTCATTGTGGCTCTCTGTTTACCTTTCTGAGCAGTTGCCAGAGTTGCCCACAGTGCATTCCCATCAGCCATGGATGAGGGTTCCATTTCTTTCACATCCTTGCCAACCGTTGTTAATTTCTTCTTCTTTTTTCTTTAATTATAATTACCCTATGTGAGGTGCTATGAGACTGTTGGTTTCCTGTGTGTTTCCCTAATGATCACTGGCTATCGAGCATCCTTTCCTGTGCTTGCTGGCCATTCAGAGGTTTTTTTTTTTTTTTTTTTGGAGACATGTCCACTCAAGGTCTTTGTCCATTTTTTTTGGCTGAGTTATTTATCATTCTGTTGTCAAGCTGTAGGTGTCTTTATGCATTCTGGATGCCAGATCCTTACCCCCTATATATCATTTGCAAATATTTTTCCCATTCTATAGGTTGTCTTTCCCCTTTCTTGATAGTATTCTTTGATGCACAAAAAATTCCTTGATGGTTTTCGGTGGAAACTGAGCACAGAAGTGAAAAACTTTGAATCACAAAGGGAGAAAGTCCTTTCCTTCTTTATTCTCCTCCTGTCTTCCTCAGACTCAAAGGGAGGCTCACTTTGGGTTCAGTGTGCCTTTAACATCTCTGAAACTTGCTAATCTACCTTTTTAACAAAAGGACAGCAGGCTTTGACCCAAGAGCCTCCATTTCATAGCCTGCCTTCCTCCTCTGAGTTGATTATTAAGGTCATCTCTGGATATGGCTGGCAACGCTGCTTTTCCCATTTACATGAATGAAAAGAGTTTCTTTTTAAATACACGTATTTGATTTTTTAGAAAAAATGAATATGAATTAGGGGCACCTAGCTGAGTGAGTCAGAGGAGCATGTAATTCTTGATCTTGGGGTTGTGAGTTCGAGCCCCATGTGGGGTGTAGAGATTACTTAAGTAAATGAAACTTTAAAAAAAAAGGAAGGAAGAGAAAAATGAGTGAATGGTGTGACTATGACAAGCTTGTGAAGGTGCTAGGAGAAGTCGGAGATGCTGCTAGAGGCCCCCACGGGGTCCATGAGCAGGCAACGGGTGAGGGGCACATGAGGTCCAGCTGTCTGGTGATGGGGCGCAGAGCGGACGGACAGTGCTGGGCGGGCCTGCCATTACCGACTCGTCCTTGCGGCATTCTGGGATTTTACTAGGCACTGTGCTTCACTGTTCCTCCCTGGCTCCTCACTGCTGTCAGGTCAGGGAAGAAGGTCTCGTCCTTCAGAGCACAGGAAGGTGTGAAGTTTGCCTGACAGAAGAACATGGTGGGATGTGGTGACTGATGGATGTGGGACATGAGGAGGGAGGAGGGTCTGGAAGGATCTGGAAGGATCCCACAGCCAATGAAAGGAGACATGGGCAGACAGGAAACTGGATGCATTTTTAGAAACCTTTCTTAGTTTTGTGGGGCTGTTGTAAGACATCAACAGAAACCTGGTGGCTTAAAACAACAGAAATGTGTTCTCTCATTGTTCTGGAAGCTGAGGTGTGACACTAGGGTGTGAGCAGGGCCATGCTACCCTTGAAGTCTCTGAGAGAGACTCTTCCAGCTTGGATAGCTCCTGGCCAGCCCTGGGTTCCTCGGCTCGTGGCCAAATTGCCCCATCTCTGCCTCATCTTCACATGACCTTCTTTGGGGGGCATGTCTGCGTCCTTTCCTCTCTTCCAAGGCCACCAGGCATTGGTTTTAGGGCCCATCCTAATCCGTCATGACCTCATTTCCACTGAACTAATTACAACTGCAGAGACCTTTTTTCCAAATAGGTCACATTCTGAGGTTCTAGGTAGACATGAATTTGGGGGGGGGGGCGGGGGGACACAATTGAACCCATACAACACCCATTGCATGTTGCCGGTTTCTCCTCTTCTGCAGAAGATCCTGGGGGTGGCGATGATACCATTGGGTTTCCTAAGACCAAACCTAGGGCATCCACCTTCTCTCTGGAGTTCGGGCCTCATCTGGGGGCCGCACTACCAGCGTCCCTGGGTGCAAATTCACAGACCAATGGGAAAGTGGATTTTCACAGGCCAAGTTAAATCAGAGCACAAGAATCAACTTCAAGGTGCCTCTTAGACACTTAGATAATTTTGACATGAAAATCACTGCTTTATCTAAGTCTCTTTCCTCCCGTCTGAGTCAGCAATTAGGAGGGTTACAGTCTTTCAAGCTTGTTAACTTATATTTACATAGTTTCGAGATGCAGATAAGAGATGGAGCAGCATTTATGCTGTGTTAGTCCTGGGTAGCATCTTTATGGAAAGCTGCCCTGCGTGGCTTGGGAAGACTCCTTGGTGCAGGGCTGCTGTCCTTCGCTTCTGACTGCCTGACTTTGCCAGGCCCGGGCTACACCAAAGGGGAGATCAATAAACACTTGGGTGGATAAAAGAATGAAGAGGGGCGCCTGGGTGGCACGGCGGTTAGGCGTCTGCCTTCGGCTCAGGGCGTGATCCCGGCGTTCTGGGATCGAGCCCCACATCAGGCTCCTCTGCTGTGAGCCTGCTTCTTCCTCTCCCACTCCCCCTGCTTGTGTTCCCTCTCTCACTGGCTGTCTCTATCTCTGTTGCATAAATTAAAAAAAATCTTTAAAAATAAAAAAAAAATAAAATAAAAAGAATGAAGAAAGCCTACCCCAGGATGATCGAAGGAGCCCTCCTGAGCCCCAGAGATGGCACCAAGTGCCATGAGAGAATCTTTCACCAAAAAGAGCATTTCTGTGATGGCTTGGCCCTTCCCTCCTCCCTGTGGTCCTTGCATTTCAAATAAAAAGGACGTTCTTTGCTCAAAAGGGTTTGAGACAGCTGATGTCCAGTCTGACTGTTCTTAAAGAGGTCAACCTTTGTTTGACCCAAACATTTCTAAACACAATTGAATAAACTCCATTTCTCACAGCCTGTTTCCTATTTTCCTGTTACCTGACTTTCTAGCAGTTTCTGACATTCATTTCTTTTGAGGTCTCTTTCCTTGCTTTTTTTTTCCCCCTAGTAACAAAACAAGGAATTCTCAAAGGACATAAAATTCTGTGATTTTATATTGATAAATATTTGAGGAGATGCAGCTGGTGTTTATAGAGACATTGGTTGGGGAAAAACAAAGCTCAACTCAGGCTTTTTTTTTTTTTTTTGTAAACCTTTTGGCCATTTCATTCACTCACTGAACAAATATTTATTTATTAAGTACCCATTTTAGGATCGAAGGGGGTTTCCCAGGTATAACAGAGTTAAAACGAAATTCTGAGTGGAGATATTTGGAATCCCGAACCCATGAAATGCTAACATTGGTTTGTGCCATAACAGTTCATAGATGTTGGGGGGTGGGGAGGAAGTGCAAGTAAATATTTTCAGTGAGTTTTTGGCATTTACAGAATGTTCTATTTGTCCTGAGAGGAAGTGTTTCTCAGTTTAGGCAGAGTCCCATGCTCGCCTCGCTGGTCCTGGTAAAATCTTACAGAGTTTCAGAATAATTCCCAGGTGTGATGAGCTTCCTTTGACGGTGGAGATGTGGTTTTCTAAAATCTGGTTGTGTTCAGACTGCCTGGGTTTGAATTCAGGCTCTCCCTGTTGACAGCTAGAAAGGCTGGGGCAGGTTTCTTAACTTCTCTGATCCTCAAATCCCCCACCGTAAGGCATGAGGAGAGCCTTGCACGTCTCCGAGAGCTGCTGTGACGGTCAAGGGTATATGTGTATAAAGTGCGTGGAGCAGTGTCCACACCAGAGCACTGTCAGTGTCATGACCAGGACCATCGCTCGTCTTCATCTGTCTTGCTTCTAGAAATAGTTGTCTCTGAAATAAGGGTGCATGTTCTGTCTCAGCTACCGAGTTCCTGTGTAGGTAAACTTGCTGAGTCCTAGTGCTGACTTGCCATCCTCCCTGCTGCTCCTAGAGGCAGGCTTGCACTGCAGGTGGTAGCAGTCCCTCCCCCCTCCCCCCACCCTGGAAGGAGGCTTCCTTCCCCCTGGGGAAGCATGGCAGGCTCTCTGCTGGGGGTGTCTGCAGAGCTCCCTGGCCTGTGCACCTGCCTGGGGATGAGACAGGGCTCTCTCTGCCTGAAATGGCCTCTTTGCAGGAGGGAGAAATCCTAGAGAGTCTTAGCAACTTTCAGGGGCCAGGAATAAGGCCTTAAAACCCAGTCCTATTGTCTCTAAATCCAGTTGATCAGTGTCCTTTCTCCTGGTAGGCGGTGGGGGGGGGGGGCTCTGAAATGGAGGCAGTAGCCGACCTAGGCTAGTAGGAGGCGAGCATCCCTCCTGTGGTCCCGGCATGGCAAGGACCCCACCTGTCTGGTGTTTCTCAGCTCATGCAGGCTGAGGTCACATCTTCTCTGGCCTTTCTGTCCTGACCCTTGCCACTGGCCAGGGGTGTGAGAAGGAGATGGAGCGGGGGAGACTCAGGAGCAGAGGCTGAAAGGTTCTGGTCCTTTCTCAGAAGCAGATGAGCCAGGTATGATGCTTCCAAAGGCACAAGGCAGCCAGGCCACAGTCTCATCCTGCCACGTTCCTCTGCTCCTTATGTGGCTGTGTGGCCAGCCAGCACATCAGTCAGCAAACCCTGCATGAGTTCCAGGCCCAGGGTGAAGCCTACAGATGACAGAGAGACAGGAGGGGAAGTCTGTGGTCTGGCTGGCACTGGGATGCTTCATGCGTCCTCTGCAGACCTTTCCAGGATAAGCCTCTCCATCTGGGATGACTTAGGAAGTCACTGTGGCCACCTGCACTGGGGTGTCCTCCCATCCAAGCCATCAGAGCAGCTCTCCTCCTCGGGTCCAGGAGGCAAAGCATCCAGGCAGAGTCTCAGGCATCCAGCAGAGGTCATGTCAAAAGCCACCGCTCCATAAATGCCATTGGGTGTATGAACCCAAGACTTCTCACTGTTCCAGAACCGCCTGGTCATGCTGAAGGGTTATGTCTCTGGGACTGAAAACTGCCTTAGGTTTCCTTCCCTGACTCAGAACACCAGAGTCTATTATAAGAGAAAGAAAATTGATTCTGTTGTTTCTTGTTTGACTGCCTTTGAGCTGAACATGTTTTAAAGTGTTTATTCACATTCCAGAAAGGGTGTGAAGGGCTTTCTTCTTACCTTACAGACTTTCCCCAGAGGTTCAGTAAGGTCACCGTTTTGCTCATTTTATAGACTCAGAGAGGGAAAGCGCTGACCCAAGCCCGCACAGACGGTGGCCCCGAGCCCAGGTCTTCCTGAACTGGTGGTCAAGGCTCTGGGCTTCCGGGAGAGCAGCCATGGCTTAAAAGATGCTGAAAAGAGTTCAGTAATTTGGGGTTTCAGACTTGGGATTCCCCAATTCCTAATTGTTTGAGTAGGTTGATTATATTGAGGGGGATTTGTTCAGCACATTTCTGTTTGGGGAGGTTTCATACTAAGACACAAAACGTCTCTCTTGGTTGAGCGTGGTGACCTCGCGTCCATCCGTCTGTCTTAGTCAGGTGGACATTCAGTGGAGCGCCCTTTGAGAGAGAAAGAGGACACGTTGGTAATTCTGCTGGCAGCGGGCATGAAGCGAGACTGTCCAGGATGAGTGGGCACGTGGTCACTCTGTTCAAGGACCCGCCACAGCGGTGCGTCCCTCAGTCGTTCATTCGCAGGCCCTCTGGGCAGCCCCTACACGGTCCTGAAGCCTTCTTCCCGGGGGTGGGGGGCTCCTACCATCCCCAGTGCAGCCCTCTGCTGGCCGTGAACCAGACTCGATAACCCAGTGGGTTTGTAGCACTCTGCACACCTGCCCTTGCTCATTCATGACCTCCTTGGACCCTTGAACTGGAGATCCTCTGCATTTTACCGCACAGCCAACTTGCCTGAGCTCCTACAGACAGGAGGTGGCGACGACAGGGGGCTCCCAAAGCAGGTTCTTGCCGAATGCCCTGGAGGCAAGAGCAGCTTGGCTTGGGAGACTGACATTTTTCCTCTGACTGAGGAACAAAAGAGCTGCTCCCCTCCCTGGGCACATGCTCTCCACCCAGTCTGGCTCCTGGGCTCCCCTCCTCACAGACTCCCTCTCCCTCCCCACCTTCCTGCCTTTCAATCTCTCTCCAACTTTCTGCCCCTGAGGCTCCCCAGATGCAACCGTCACACTTAGCAGTTGTCATCAGTGGGTTTATTACGTAACTGATAACTGGGCCATTAAGCGGAGGGCAGGCAAGAGACAAGTGTGTCCTGAAGTCCTCTGTGTTCATTGCCACCTCTGTCCTTGTACAGCATTTTGTTTGTATATAGTTTGGGTTACGGTTTCCAGTACTATTAATTTTCATATGAATGGGAGAATCACTACTGTGAGAACCGAGTCTGTTCCCTGGATGTGGTGTGTCATTCGATTTATTAGTTTTCCTCTCGCTTCAGGCAAAAACTGTCCATTCCAGTGTGAAGTTTCTTCACTGAGGTAGAGATCATGGATCCACAGATTATAAAATAAAATTCCAGGTTGGAAAATGGGTGTGCGAGTGCCTGTTCTGGAGAATTCGGGTGCTTCTTCTAATGCTGGCTGCTAGTTAACCACTTCATCAGGAATGGAGAGAAAAATTGCTGGAAAACAAATGTTTGCCCAGGCATCCGGGGCGCGGGCCTTTGGGGGTGTGCGGGTACCAGAAACCTCGTTTCTGGAGTGATGCAGGAAAGAAGCTTGGTGCGTGAGAGCCTGACCTTGCAGGAGGTGGGAGTCGGGAGCATTTTGGTCCCAGCCCTGGAGCACCAAGCAGGTGCTGGTGGACCTTTCCCTGGCTTCCCGACGGCGCCACCTGCTGGTCATCTCTGCCATCGCACCCAAGTGTCCAGTGACGGCGCATGCGTGGAGACAGGGGTCCTCCTCGCTCCGCCTTGCCTCGCCTCCCCTGCATCCCTGATGCTTTCAAACTCGGGAGCAAGTTGAGCCCATAAAACAAAATGTGAATTATGATACTTTAATCACTTGAAACCCTCTTCTTGGACACTCCTGTCACCGGGCTTCCCCTTTCTAACACCATGCTTGTTATTCTGAGTCTATATGCCCCGTTAGGCTGTGAGGCTCCTGGGGGCACACCTGCATGTCCCTGGAGGTGCCTCAGCTGGTGGCCAGCAGGAGGAGCTCAGCATCTGTGGCTGCCGCCTACATTTCAGTGCCCTGAGCACCGGGATGTGGCTGTTGCTGCCCCTCCCACCAGCTCTGAGACCCCATGAGTGTTGTGTCCCCACAAATCCTGACAGGCAGGCACGGGAGCCCCCAGGTCACAGAGGAGGAGGGTCTCAGAGAAGTCAGTTACTTGGCCCGGGTGACAGGTAAAGGAGCCCAGGTGTGAACCCAGGGCCACCTGTCTCCTGTGTCAGGGCTCTGCACGGGGCTGACTGCCTCCTGGAGCCTCCCAGTGAGTTGCAAGGACTATTGTGGGGCAATAAAATACCCCAGGGGATGGTTCTGAGGTCACGGTCACTGAACAGCTCAGCAGTTCCCGGAGCCATAAGCCCGGCTTCTCCTTGCCCTGTCGGTGAGGACAGACCCAGCAGCCCTAGGAGCCCAAACACTTAAAATACCCACTGATACCTGCTCCAGGCTTTGCTGGAGACCTGTAAAGCTTGTCACCAAGGCAGGAGCAGCAAGAGAGCCTGACCTCTGAAGATGGCCGTACGCTCAGCTTTCTTCTGAAACCATGCCGTCGACTGTCTGGGTTTCTGCTCAGTTCAGTGGTCATCACGCACACTCCACGCTAGTTATGGGAGCGGTATCATTTCCTGCCTGGGGGCAGCTTCCCAAAGGAGACAGTAGGGTTTTAGTCCCTGAGGCATCTCCAGCACCCTGTGTATCTATGTGGAATGCAAATGGTGGAGCCCAGCTTTCAAGGGGTTTGGCTCCAACCCCTCTCCACACCCCTGCCTTGACCCCACTGAAGTTCTTCTGAGGGGATAGCTGGTCTCCCTGGTCAGAATAGAAATCCTATCTCTGTCTAATCTTATTGATTAAACAAGGCCTCCTTCCATGCTCTGTGTCCAAAAGATACTCAGTAAATATTTATTAAATGAATAAACAAACAAATCTCTATTACCGGCTCTTGGTTGTATTAAAATTAGCGTTTCTTTAAAAATTCATGAGTGTCATAATGTTTCCCAGTGTGAGAGCAAAGCATTTTATGAAATAGGCATGAATTTTCTATTAAAGAGAAAAGTATCTATTTATTAATATTTCCAAAGGGTAGCTTTTTTGGTTTACTGCTGTGTTGCTGTTATAATTTAACATAATTATATGGTGTTGATTGTAGTTTACTGACAGAGCATCAATAAAGAAAAATGTAACCCTGGAACTATGTTACTTAAAGTGTTTAGCTTTACCAGATGGAAACTAATCAGTTAGCGGGCTCAAAGGTGGCAAAGAGAATATTGTCCCCCAGAACTGTAAGGAGAGGGAATGTGGAGTTGCTCTGCAGGTCTGAATGTGTATGGTCAAAATACATAGCAGGTAAGGGCTCTGGCAGGAAACGTGTTGCAAGAATTTGGGAATGGAAGGAAGTCGTACTTCTGAGAGCCCTGGGGGCTGGTGGTAGAAGGACTTGGCTGGAAGTCAACATTATGGGGTGTAGCTTGTTGAGAAAAGCAGTCCTGTAAACAGTCCCACAGTCGACCGAGGAGGTGTGCAGGGAGGGTGCTGAGGGCAGGGCTGTGTTTATCTTGTTGACCATTGCCCAGCAGGTGCAGGAAAATTGCTGAATGAATGTGTCTAGCTGTGGAGGACTTCATTCCCTGAGACCCGAATGAGAACCTGCTTCAGCCATTCTCTAGCTGTGTGACTTGGGCCACATTGCTTTTACTCTACGATTGCGGTCATCTCAGCTCTAGGAGAAGGATCTTAATTGCTCCTTTCCAGATTGGCAGAGCGTGGGATGAGGGGCCGGGAAATTGCTCACCGCGTCACGTACGTGGCACCCAGGAGGCCCTGGGACACCATTTGCACCATTATCCCATGAGCGTTCAGTCTGAGGTTGTCAGGAGCCCCTGCACCTTACGTGTTGCCTGGGAAATGCGAGGCTTGCCGCCCAGGGCAAGCGTCAAGTGGGCGCAGCTTTCAGAAGGGACCCCGGCCCCTGCGTCCCCTCCGCACAAATGGGGCTGAGTAGGTTCTCAGGCAGCTGCTTTGAGTCATAAAATATAAGGAATTCTTTTCTTAGTTGCAGTTTGTGGGCACATTTTCTTCCCCATAACCAGAGGTGTGGTTATAAATAATTCATATTAATGGTTTGGCCCAATTTACATTCTTCAGAAGATGGGGCCGGTTTTTGAAGTTGGTTCTTGAGGGACAGGGACACACCCTGTTGGGCTGGGCCAAGTTTCTGCCCTAATTAGATATTTACACAAGAGGCCAGAGCGATGAGGGTGGATTTATTTTTAATAAAGGAAGATTTAAAACTGTGTATGTACAGCATATTAAGGAAAAGCGAACCAAATTAAAGTCCTCCCACAACTGCGGACAGTGGTGGCCTGAGAGGGGAGATTTCACTTGGAATTAGTAAAATTTCTTGCTTTGAGACCAGAAGACATTCAGGCAAACCTCCCCCTCCCCGGCCCTCCCGCCACCACATGTCAGCCCCCTCCTGTGGGGCCCCGAGTGAGGATGGTGGTGACCAGGAGCCGCTTGAAATCCGGAGACTGCGGCCAGGTGCCCATGTGTGAGGTGGCAGCCACAGGCTGTGTGATGAAGGAGCCAGGTGGGGGTGACCCGGCGGGGCCTGGGGCCGAGGAGGGGTCACATGGCCCTCTGTAGACTCAGGCTCATGTTGAGGACCAAGCCCTGCAGCCACACGCAAATGCAGACCAGACCTGGTTTCCCCAAGAGAAGCCAGATCTCCAGGCTTTATGTGGACTCTCCTTTTTTTAAATATTTCAAACTAATTTAAAAAGTGTTTTTTTTTAAGATTTTATTTATTTATTTGACAGTGAGACAGCCAGCGAGAGAGGGAACACAAGCAGGGGGAGTGGGAGAGGAAGAAGCAGGCTCCCAGCAGAGGAGCCTGATGCGGGGCTTGATCCCAGAATGCCAGGATCACGCCCTGGGCCGAAGGCAGACGCTTAACCCAGGCGCCCCTAAAAAGTGTTTAATAGACATTAAGCCCCAAATAAATGAGAACTGCTCATCCACGGAAAGACTTGTAATCATGCTCATAGCAGCTTTGTTCACAACGGCAAAAAATGGGGAACAACTCAGATGTGTATCCAGAGGAGATCGGGTAAGCCAATTGTGGTGGTCATACATGGAAAATTCTTCCCAGTAGAAAGGAACGGACACAGGCATGTGCACCAGCCTCCAGCACCTGCTGAGGCAAAGAAGCCAGACACAAAAGAGTACGTGCTGGACGGTTCCATTTATAGGAAGTTCAAGAACAAGCAAAGCTAATCGTCTCTGGAGATGGAGATCAGAACAGGGCCCGCCTCTCGGGGTCGGGGAAGAGTTGGCTGACATTACAGCCTGGATTGCAGGGGGAATATGTTTGTCAGAACTCATCAAACCATGGGCTTCAAGTGTGTGCATGGACTGTGTGTGATTAGACCTTTTAAAAAAAGAAAAACCTCTGAAACGCATCACAGGCGGAATGCAGGCTGTCTGTGGGTCGCCTTGGGTCTGCAGGCTGGATCTGAAAATTCAGCACTATGGTGAGCTTTCACCCTTAGATCCCCAGCCCCGGGACCCTCGGTTTGCAGGTGGAGAAACACATCCCTCCTGAACAGGTGTCTGTGTGGTGTGGCTCGGAGCAGGTGTGCAAGCACGAGGGTCCCCATCCCGCCAGATCGCTGCCCACCCAGTGGCCCCCGCAGTGGCACTAGTTTGAATTTATCGTTGTGACTTGGTCTCTTAGAGGAATGTGCTCACCTGGTTCAGACTAAGGTGACAGAGACCCACCAGGCTTCCTGTCTTCCTGATGGGAAGACCTGTTGCTGGAAAGGTGCTGTGCCAGCTGGGGTCTCAGGGAGATGGGGACAAAGGACATAATGCCCCATCTCTGCTGTGGACCCAACAATGGCCAGGCATTGTGTGAGGTCCTTCTTTTCCTTCTTTACTCCGGAAGTGTTTAGGAAATGTGGGCAGAGGATGATGTACATCTGAAAAATGGAGGGCAGACGCATTCACGCACATGGATTGAGCACCTACTGTATGCCCACCAGACTGCTGAGCCGAGGGAGCTCAGATGCAGGGGGAGACAGACAAGTCAGTCAGCCAGGCTGCGTGGTGGTGAGGAAGTGGCCTGGGTACCGAGCACCCAGATCACCCGGGGCACAGACTCCTGGAGAGTATGGTTGGGGTCCCAGGGATGAAGGCTGGAGAGGAGCTTGCCCAGCAGAGCCACTGGGGAGGGGCGTTGGAAACACTGCAGAGCTGGGAACTGCAGAATACAGAGGGTGAGAAGCCTGGCATGCTTTTGCTGGGTGGGATGGTGGGGGGGGCACCAGGCGCCAGGGGTGGGGGGTGGGGGGCCACCACCCCCCAGCTGACCCACCGAGGAGTCTGGCTCAACCCTCCAGGCAGCAGAAGCCGCTGAGAGGAAGATGTGAAATTCGCCCTTTTTGAAAATCACTTTAAAAGCTGTATAGGGGCAGCAGAGGGGGACAGTCTGGGGACCGAGGCACAGGGGGGTCTGCCCTTCACCTCCCCTGGGACGCTTGAAGCCAGGTCACAACACCAGGCAGGGCCACAGGGTCCCACATGCAGATCTGGCACAAAGTCTAGTGGGGTTCTCATACCCACGACACGGCAGGTTGAGACACCGGGTGTCTGTCCTCCACACTCACCACCCCCCCAGGTTGAGAGTGGGTTCCAGAAGAGCACATGACAGTGGTGTATTCCGGAGGTGACAAGAGCTTTGAGGCGGGGATCGTGCAGGTGACTTCTGGATCCATCCTGCCCCAGCCGTGAATCCAGACCTAGTGCTGTCGGACTCTCCAGCTGGAGGGGAAGCTCCCATCCAGCCCACCTGATGCTGCTTCGGGAAGCTCGGGGCTCTTCTGGGGGCTTCCAGGCATTGAATAGGAGGACCAATCTGCACAGCGCTTCCCAGCTCTGTCACCGCCATCTCCCAGCTCCCTGCCATTCTTGCTTTTGGATTTCCCATCTCGGGGTCCCATCAGAATAGGTCTCATTGACACAGCCAGGGTGTGCATTCTGGTGGTCTCGGCGATGCACGCGTTTCTTCTGTTCCTGGGGGTGCACTCTGCACCAGAGAGACACACATTAAAAACAGGGGCTCTAACAGGTGCTGAGCTGAGGTGTTTCAGCTCAGCCTCTGGGGATCTCCCTGGTCCCTGGGCCCCACCTCCCTCTGCCACCTCCTAGGCAGGATTGAGCAGTGGTTCAAACAGAGCCTTTGGAATCTGGAAGTTCTGCTTTTGAGTCCCAGCTCGGCTACTTACTGGAGCTCAGAAGACCTCCACGCCGGTGCTGTCACCGCGGTGTTGTCCTGGGCTTCCCACAGGCCTGAAGCTCTGGGGAGGGAGCCGTCAGGACCAGATGCATTCCAGCTTTTTCTTGTTTCTCCAGGACGCCATAATGGCCAGGCAGGGGATTTGCCTCCAGTAGGCAGATGTGGCCCCAAGCATATTAGCCTGGACATGAGTTTGCTGTTCTGTGGCTCTTTGATTCTGTGTCCTGCTTAAGCCCAGCTCGTTCATTCACTCATTCATTCATTCGTCTAATAATTTGTCCCCCAAACATTCCTGAGCATCTACCATGTGCCCTGGGCTTGCCCCCCAGCCTGTTCTGATGTCTCAGACCAAAGCCAGATTGGTGAATGAGGGTGGGGATTGGAAGGGGTGCCAGGCTGGGGTCCTGTAGGAGGTGCAGGGTTCACAGCATGCAGTGTGCCTCCTGGGAAGACCCCGTTCCCCTACATCTGTGCTGGGAGGCTGGACGGTCAAGAGGGACAGTCTGCCTTTGCCCAACCCCCTCGTGATTTTACCCGTGTGAACCCTTGTTACACTCACAAGGAAGCAGGCGAGTATCTCAGAAGACCAGGATCCTTCCCTTGGGCTCCCCAGAGGCTTTGCTAAGAGCTGGGGGTGGTGCACTGTGTGCAAAGGGCCGCGGTGTGGCTGCGAAGGAGAGAAACTGTGCCCAAACCAGGGGTGAGGGCTGGTTGCCGGCGGACCTTCTTCCTGGGGGTTCAGAACGTAAGCCGCGTCGTGACGTAACTCCAGAGACCGTGAAACGTCCTTGCAGTGTTCTCGGCTCAAGTCCTGCATCTGGTGCGAATGCAAATCTGTTTCTAACCGATTTGGTTTTGCTGATTGATCTCTCCATCCCAAGTTCAAACATATAAGCAGATCACAAATATAAGCAGTTTTTTCACTAAATTTCTGCTGTTTGGATGACCACAGCCATGAATCTACTCAAGGACATTTTAGCATAAAAAACAAAACGGAAACAGCAACAACAGCAAAAACCTGCCTAGTGTCGCCATGGCTCAGTGTTCAGGTTTTAGAGCGTGCAAAACTACATAACTCTGGATCTATGCTCTCCTCAATTTCTGTTTACAAGTACGTGTGTGTGTGTCCAAATAAAATGCCCCAAACCGAACTATTTGGCTTTGCAGTAACAGCGTGGCCAGGCCCGTAGCTTCTGCAATCCCGCGGCTGGTTGGCCAGCTGCTCTGGGAAGCACCAGCCCTCCCCATGCGGCCCAGCAGGTGCCCTGGGTTTCCAGTTTCATAAGGGTGGAGCGATGGAGAATAATCACAGCCACCACTGTTCCTCCTCCATCCTAAGGGTTTAGTGCGGGCTCTCCTGGGAGTGATGGCATTTAGTGGGGGCCCGATGGTTCTATAGGAGTGTGTTAACCGAATTTCAGCCCCAGAAGCGTGACATCTTTCTTCACCTGGAGCTATAGTAAACCCAGGGAGAGAGCCTTGTGCCGCCAGCCTTGCAGACACTGCCTCTCCACTGGCAGAGGGAGTCCCTCCGTTCCCCATGTCCTGGGCTGGCTGCCAAGGAGACTGTGACCTCCCTGGGCAAGGATGGGGTCTCTGACACCCCAGGAGTCTCTGCAGTCTGAGCGCTTCCCCACGTGATGGAAGGAGACTCGCTGATCCGAGTCGGGCTGAACTTCACAGAAGCTAAAGCTCCAAGATTGGCTGGAACCTTGTTCTGTCGCAACGTGAGGTCTCAGGACGGTCTCCTGTCCTCAGGCCACCTCCATCCTGCCCCCGGGGAGTGGGTGCTCAGGCACGCAGGCTGTTTCCAGCATATTAGCACAGTCACAGCACTGGTAAGAAGTTAAAGCTGCTGCCGTCCGCCTCCCAAAGGATGCGATGCCCTGCACAGCCGAGTGCCCGCATTCGTTCAGTGCCCCGCAGCCGGCTCCTGTTGGGACCCCCAGGCACACAGAGCTCTCTTCTTGTTCTGCTGTGCCCAAGAGTCATTATAGATGCCCGCTACAAGGAGAGGAGAGGGGTCCAGGCACCTTTAAAATGCCCTTGGGGGAGAAAAAGAAAGAGAAAAGGAGACTATTGGAGTTCCTAGTTTCCTGCTGGACCTTTTACCATTTGCTTCCCATGAGGTTGCTTTTAGGTGAAAGTTCAGCATCTTTGTTTGACTTTTATGTCGATTCCACGTTCCTTTCTCAGGACTTTGATTTCCAGTGTAATCAGCCACGGTTTTCAGGAACAATTTTAGAACATGCATTCAGGTATTGATCTCTGATAGAGCGGAGTGCCCAGGTGATTGGTGTGTTTGCCAGGACACATCAACCCAAGGTTGCAGGGAGAGGATCTCACCATTTAGGTGGAAGACATTGGTTTATCGTCCCACCTCAGCATCTGCCCTGGAGGCAGGGATGGAAGTGTTGGTTTATTTACGAATCCTGTTTGAAGGATGTCAAAAATTGATTTACTGACACAGCCCAGATGAAAGTCATATGAAAGTCACACGATAGTTACCTGATAACCACCTTGAAGGTGTTCTGATCATATTCTGAAGCCCTGGAGAGTTCTTAACCCACCATGCTTAAAGCACAGCTCCCTCCGTCAGCAGGACCTGCTCTCCCCAGGGCCACCCAGTGCACCTGCTCCCTGAACAAGCCCAAGGGAGAACATGGGGCGGGCCTGACTGCTCTAGGCTTTGTGAAAATGGCATCCGTTCCTGCGACCACATTTCTACCGCACCTTCTTTGGGGTTTTAGTGAAATGCAGGTTCAGAAAAGGAGGAGTCCGACAGTTCAAGAATGGATGGCCTATGGGAAGAATGTACATGGGACCTGTTCTTTCACTCTCCAGGCTGTCCTGCCTCCCCAGTCAGAGGCTCAGCCTTCCACCAAGTCTTGTCCTGTCCAGGTGACATTCCTACAATCTTACGGAGCAAAGCTGCAGACTCTGCCCTCTGCCCCTCCCTCCTGCAGGCCCCTCCAGGAAGTACAAGGCCATGAGCTGACCCCAACTCACTAGGAGCTCACATCCAAGTTCAGAAGGAAGAAGAGACAGAAAGCCTCATGGAGCAGAGACCACCAGCTGTGGGTGCCAGCCCAGACCTCCAGGCCTGGCGGCTGGCTTGGAGAAAGCAAGGCTTCCCTGGGCAGTGGCAGGTGCCAGGCCCTGGACATGGGTGAGACCGTGAAGCGGTGTGGGCGAGGCTGGCATCTGCCCGGGACAGCCGTGTGAGCAGGGCTCTGGAGATGACAGTTGGAATGGAAAGAAGCCACCATCGCCCCAGGGTCCCCCTCCAGCCATACGGCTTTGGCAGGCTGTCGCATCTGAACATCTCTTAGACTTAGAAGGCAACGTGATGAGAATGAAGCGTACTCCGAGTGCCTCTCCCAGGGAGTAGAGATCACCATTCAGACTTGCTCCAGATCAATGGGGAGCGCCCCCTATCAGGACAGAGGTGATTTCTGATGGAAAAAGTAACAAGAACTGATAACATATGGAGGGCAGGGTCCTTGGTTTCTGTTAACTATTGCTTACTTATACCTGGACTGCTTAGCTTGCTGTCCTCTGGGCCCTTGGCCCTCTGAATTATGGTCTATTCTATAACAATAATTTGGTTTTGGTGAAATCCAAAGACCATCCCAAACAAAACTGTCTTGTCACCGCTGAGGTGGTAATTTTTAATGAATCAAGAACGCAGTGCAGTTGTATCGTATGTGAAATGACAATCTGCCAGCTGGTCCAAGTGTAGAGACATCAGTTATTGCTCGTGTGTGAAGCTCCTGAACAGTTATGAGATGTTGTACGTGGTTCACAGTATTTGAGGTGAGACAGCAAAGCCTTCGTCATCATCGTCGGCTTTACGGGAATGCTTTCAGGAGCGAAGAGTTACCACTTAGAGGTTTTCAGGGGTTCCTTCGTTTGTTCTTTCAAAATAAGAGGGATGGTTTCCTTCAGTGGGGAAAAAGTGTATCCATAAAGTCTAGCTGTAACTCATTGCTGCCTTATTTGTCCCCAGCGATGGAAACGTGGTAAGTTTCCTCTTCTTTAATGGGTGGGCGAGTGGTCAGTGGGCTTGTTGGGGATTAAATGAAGTCAAGTATGGCGTGAGGCTCTGTGAAAATGTGCCTTAGAGGAGCTTTCTTGTATCTGTGGTTCTGTTGTCTTTACTGAAATGGAGGACTTCATTCTTACAGAATAAGCTCGTCCCTTTTTATTCATGTTCAAGAGGGCAAGACGCATCATTGGAATTATGCAAATTAGTGCGTCGTCCATAGGAGATCGAAATTGAAATGATCCCTTAACAGACTTACTGACATGCCAGCTCTCTTACCAGTCCTTGCTGGTGACCCAGGTAGTGCTAGCCTGTCCTCAGGAGGTCCCTTGCCGGTGCTGATCCCGGGCCCTGCGCAGGAGGGGCCAGCAGGAAGCCCCGTGTGGACCAGTACATCAGAGGTCGTGATGCGCTGGGACTTTACATTTTTCTTGCATATGTATAAGGTTTCTTTTTTTTTAATTCTTAGATGCTATCAGTTTCAGCGTGTCATCCAGAAATGTGCACACGGGTCTCTAGCAGAGTGTAATATAATAAAGCGCTGAAATGAACTATAAAGGACCTTTTACTCCTAAACATAAAGGATTTTCTAAATTCTTTGAAGACCAGTTGCCACTCTGTTACAATGTCAGCACAGTAACGGAGGGAGGGTCAGCGGAACTCCCAGCAAGGATGCTTTGCTTAGCACTGTCTGTCCCTTCCTTTGATGGAGCTAGTCCTTTGCTCAGGGAAACCCCTTCTCCAGATTCTGAGCCTCCCATAAAGGCGGTAGGTTCTGCCCCGGGCCAGCCGGGGATGCATAACAATAGAGATTTACTGGCCTAGTTTATGGAAGAGTAAACTGAGACCTCATACCTACAGCCACCCACTTCTTTTTGTTTTTCTTTTTTCTAATCTAATAACTTGAGTTTCCAAGAGACCAAATTTGGGCAGAGGCTGAACTTAGAATCAGATCTTCCACACTTCACGCTCTCTCTTCTAAAACTTAGCCGCTCATTTAACACGCCATTCTTGTTCTTGAACGGAGAGACCAAAGCACGGGAGTGAACTGAGAATTCGGGCAGACGGGGGGTGAACACAGCCCTCCAGCCCGCAGCCCCTGCTTCCCCGCAGACCCCCAGGGTGCCTCCTTGGAGTCCCCAGAGCTGCATGGACATGAGAGATGAGTGACAGGCCACGAGGACAAGAGAGAAAGTGAAATTAAATATCGCATGGCTTCTGTCCTGTCCTAAAGAACAGGGAACAGGTTACCCACTTGCTTGGGGAAAACAGAAAATTGAGTGGGTCAAGATCTGTGTCCAATCACAATGTCAAATGCTATTGACCTTGCCAAACAGGATTTCTCTGAAGACTTTTAATTTTAGCTCAAGCAGTCCTCAAACTGAGCCTCAGATGTTTGAAACAAAACTCCCATTCTACGGTGAAAACATCCAGATTCCCAGGGAGCCACTTCCCCTTGTGGGGCCTTTGACCTTGGTAGCCTGAAACCAGATGTAGGGAGCTCTTAAACCCTTTTGCATCTAAAAACAGGCAGTCCTTTTGTCTTCTAGAGATGTCCCTTTGTCATTTACCTGGAAAAATACATTTTCAGATGTGATTTCATGAGCCGGTTTTATTTCCCCCAATTAAAAGGAAGAGTAATGAGCTTTGCTGAAGAGCCTTTTTTTTTTTTCCTAATGAGTTGAGAACTAATGGCCTAAAAATACAAGCCTATCCATTATTCCGGGGCCATCTAACCGGGCCCAGTGTCAGCACTGAGGTCCCCCTGCCTCCCCCACGAGGGCAGTCCCACCTCCCAGCCTGGCCTACTCACTTGGAATCCCCTGTAGGTCCTGCAGGAGCTTTAATTCTCTGTGCCCTGTCTAGGGGATGCTCCATGAAGCAGGCAAGGTCCCAGGAGGTCCTTCATGAATTCGAGAGGAAGTCCATAGTTCCACTTCCAGAACCACCTTTTCATACTGCCGGCCTTGAGGAAAAGCAAAATTAAGAACCCAGACAGTCCCCCTCAATTCTCTTCTCTGTCTACTTGGCCAACAGCTCTCTCGGGCGCGGGCTTTCCATCCAGGCCTGGAGGGCCGAGCCCGCGGAGACCTGAGGAGAAGGAGCTCCCCTGTGCGGGCCTCAGGGCAAGGCTGCCGCACAGGCAAGGGCAGCCAGGGAGGGTGCCCTATTTGGAAAGGACTGATTCCAGCGCCTTCGTGGAAGGCCCATTGAGACCTCCTAAGATAGACCGTCTGGGCTTAGTTTATCTCACTACTGCGTCGTGCTCAGTGATTTCAGCGTAACGCGATCAGCTCCAACTTGTGAAAATAATTTCCATCTCCTCATCTCTCTTTTAAGAAAAACTGTTGCTTGGTGCTTGCATAGTAAGAGAGAGTGCAAAACAAAATACAAAAATGCAGTTTTCTGGAAAGTCCTTTCATTCCCTGTGCCTGGTTTCCTCACTAGGAGGGAACTCGGGCATTCTCTGAATTGTCCCCGCTTTGGTGTGTGGGCCCTAGATTCCGTGTGGTCCCAGGGCCTGGGGCTGAGCTAGCTGCGGTTCAGTGGGGGGCACTCCGTGAGTGAGGAAGCGGAGATGTTCTTGGGGCAAAGACACACCACCAAGTTCCCCAGCACCTCGGCTCCAGTCGCCCTGCTCTGGCCGAGCCCCTTTCCCTGGGATGGGCCGGCAGCTGCCCGAGGAGCCCTATGCTGATGTGCAAATCCCAGCCCCCTGCTCCTACGAAAGCCTGCCTCCCCAGTCTCCTCTGCCCAAGTGGGCCGAGAGCAGTGCTGTCTCCAGGGCCCTGGATGGCCGTTCCCCCAGGACCTGCTGCAGGGAATCGGGGGGCTCTGTTCCTCCCCAGCTCCCCCGGCCTCCTAGGTAGGCCCCCTCAGTGGGGCATGTTCTGTATTCCTCAGGGACCTCAGCCATCTCTGGGCACACCTGGCCTGTGTCTGTGGGGGGCCTGGGGAACAAGGGTGTTTGGGAAAGGAGGCAAAACATTGTGTCCCTGGCTCCTTTCTACTGTTCACCCCACAACCCGAAACTTTGGGTACAGCCGCACAATTCTGTGTGCTCAGAATTCAGTCTCCTGAACCCCAAGGGTTCTGTGTGTCCCCGGGAACCCCAACCAGACTCAAGTGTGTGCATAGTGGGTACTTGTGTGGTCTCACCCCTGCAGAGGCCGGGATGTGCCTCAGTCTACAAAAGGAGCCAGTGCTCTCTCACCTGACAGCCTGGGAATGGTGGGCAAGCACCTCACTGTCTCCGACCTCCCTGGCCTCGTTTTCTCTCCTAATGGGTGGACTTCTCTGTGCATCTCCTTTTAATGATGTTTCGGTGGTTTCACGTTTAGAGGTTTGCAATTACCTTTGTTCAAAAGCAATTAAGTTCCAGCCTTCCCCAACTCAGATAAAAAGCACGCCCTTTGCATCTTTCTTAACAAGCAGAACCTTCTCCAAAAAGGCAGGATCACTGTGGATGCATCTGGAACGTGCTGAGGCTGCAAGTTGGGCTGCTTAAGGGGCTTTTATTATTATCGTTTAAACCTTTCATCCATGTAAGTGTATTCACACCAGAAGCTCGGAAAAGGTCTAGATTTGTTTCTCCTTTACTGTGAAAACACATCTTTGTTCTTTGAGGTTTTGTTCTTCCCCAGTGCATAACAAAATGACAGTCTTGCCCTGATTTTATGGGAAACAGGCACAACATTCATTCGTGGTAGGTGCCAGACAGGTGGATAGGCAAGGCCCCCGAAGCTCACGGTGGTCCCTGGTTCCTCGAGGACTTACTGGCGCCCAACGTGGTAGGAGGAGGGTGGGGGGCTTAGTTTGGCTCCTGATGGCAAGACATACTTGACTTGCGTTTTTAGCGGTGATTTCAGAAAACTGGTGCCGTCCTTCCCGGCCTGTTTCTGGAGTGAGCGGGCTGATGAGGCCCGGCTGCCCGCATGTGCCTGCCGGGACTGGCTCCCAAGCACCGTCTGTTCTCGGCTGCCTGCTGGGTGGAGGGATCCCCGCTGCCCAGAGTTCACCGTTTGCACACCTGAACCCCACAGGTGTCCAGGAGAAATCTGACCTGTGGGTGCAAAGAAGGGCTGGTCCATCTTCTGGGAACATTTGGGTCCCGTTGGTCATCATCCCAATTGAAGCTGACTGACTTCCCGCACTTGCAATGCGTCAGGAAACAGAAGGATCTGGCTCAGTCTCCTGGCCTTTGCTTTGCTTCCTAACCCAAAACGGGGGGGGGGGGTGGCTGTTAGCGCCTGTGCCTAATTATGGTCGCCCCAGAAAGCGGGCAGTGGGGGCATTGGCGAAGGTATAGTGCCCTTTCTCTATCTGCACTCACCTTATTTCTCGGTGCCCAGAGGGCCTTGCAGGGTTTATCAAGCAGCCGGAGATCACCAGAAAGGGGCAACGGTTGGTCTTTCTCTTTGGCTCACCCTTCCCTGGAAAGGCATGGAAAAGCTGGAACAGAGAGAGACCCCAGTCGGGACCAGAGATGCCACCCCTGCCGGTTGGGCAGACCTGGCTGCTGAGGGGCTGTGCTTTTGGCAGAAACCAAGAGGCCAAGAGGCACAGCGTGCAGGAATGTGTCAGGAGAGTCATCAGCCTTGGAGCAGTTCTGACCTTGGCGGGGAGCTTGGAGGCTTCCCTCTGCTCTGGAGACCAGCGGCAGCGACGACGTGCGTCCTCGGATTCCTAAGGAACGCTGAGCTTCACCAGCCTGTCACATACATTATCCTCAGAACCTTCCAGAAAGGAGCAGTGGACATTCTTAGCCACGTTTTCAGGCTCAGCAGCAGAGCGAGGAGCTGTCCCCACCTGCAGGTAGATAAGGGATCTCGTGTCCCTGTGTCTGCCTCCTGTTTTCCGTGACATAGGTAACCTCACTTCTGGGAGGCACACATGCAGCCATGCCCGGGGATTTGAGCACCGCCTGCCAGGCTGGGAGTGGGCTGCTGTCTTCTTTCTCCAGCTGCCTTGGAAGGTCGCTGTGACCCACATTCCCAGGAAAGATTGTGGGGGGCAGGGCATACAATGAGCTTGGCTCTGCCTCTGCCCCCCCCCGCCGTGGTGACAGGGTTCAGAGGGCTGCCAGTCACGGCCCGGCTGGAGGACGCTCCCCCCAGTGCCCAGTGGAAGGGGCAGCCTGTTCTGCTCCTGGGGCCCCATCTCCCAGCACGACTAAGTGCTGAACCAGCAGGGCCAGAAAGGCAGGGTTCCTGGCTGCCAGCTTCTGGCACCTTCCTTCACAGAGCAGCAAACCCAGGCCAGGAGTGGGGATCTGCTCCAGGAAGAAGCCCTCCCCCGGGAGGCCTGGAGACCCAGCCACCCTCACGTCCATCTTGCCCACGCGTGGATCGCCCTTCCTGTGCTGCTCGGCCTGCTGCAGCTGCTCCCAGAACGCCCTTCCTGCCCCATTTCTCCTTGGGTCCCACCAGTGCCCCCCCCTGGCAGGCTTCCCTCCTGCCCTCGTCACAATTGCCCCCTTGGCCTCCACTCCTTTTTCCCTTCTGACCTCAAAGCCCCATCATCCTGTGGTTCCTTACCCTGTAGCCCTGTTGATGGTAGATTCTCAGAAGCAGAAAGAAGACCCTGGCCATTACCATCCATGACTCTTGGGCTCCTCACTCTGAGCCCGGCTGGGTGGCTGTGTGATGGCTGATTTGAACTGTCGCTGGAGCCACCTGGTGACTTGGTGTCTGAGCCAGAGGGAGCAGCCCCGAGGACACCTGGGACCCACTTCAGCTGCTAGTTCTTGGAGATTTACTCAGGGCAGAACCGTGTGGTTCCCCAAGTACTAGTTTCCTAGTACACGGTGGGGCCATGGTACCCGAGACGTCACTGCCCACCATCATTGATGGGGCACCCGCTGTGAGCTGAGCCCAGCGTGGGCATCCACACCAAAGTCAAGACGTTGCTGGGCCCATTGGGCATCTGGAAGCAGGCAGCACAACTGTGCCACTCAGCATGAGCACTGACCGCCCTAGGTCACTGTCCCTGACCACAGTCCCTTTAGATGAGATGGACATCGGCAGGCCCCCCCGGGGGAGATGCCCAGAGCCGGCGGGTGCATTTCCCTCTGGGGGGTGTACTATTAAGGCCTGTGCATCTCCTTTCTGGATAATGCCAGATCCCAACAGAAATCTGGTCTATTTCTGAATACAGAAAAATGTGTTGAATCACACACATGTTCCAGTGGAATCACGAGCTGTTTCAACAGAGGAGGAGGAAGAGAGAGTGCATGTCCGGTTGGGCTGAGTTTGCATTCTGAGCATGGGCTCCTCTGAGGTCCCTACAGGGCAGGGACTGGGGCTTTCGGGGCTGCTGGCATCCACCCACCTACGTTCCTTGGTGGCCCCGGGGCATCTGCCCAGCCGCAAGATCGGTCTCAGCCGTGTCTGAAATGGTTCTTCTGCAAAGGGAGTGGGTGCTTCTCTCTGCAACACCGACTGTCAGAAGAAGACCCGACCTCCCCAGAGGAGGACAGAGCAGACATGGGTGCAGACATTCTCCGCCAGGGCCGCAGAGTGGGCTCAGTGGTGTAAACAACAGAGGCTCACCCACCGCTCTGGCTGCTTCCAGAAGGAAGTGATGGGGGAGCAGGTCTTCTCAGGGAGAAGCAGCAGTCTTTATCCCCGGCAGCACGGCAATGCCTGTGGGGCCGCATGGTTCTAATAGCCAGCCGGGTCTGAGGAGCGACTCGGGTTTCCTGTCACTGGGGCCTCCTGTTTTGCTAATCGGGAAGCAGGATCAGAGAGGTGATGTGTTCTGGCGGAGGCTCTCATGGGGTCAGGGAGAGGAGAGAAGGAGGGAAGAGAGGATGACAGAGACAAAGAGACACTGAGCCCAGCTGGGTCCTCAGCCACAGAGGCCGGAGCTCTTTGAAACCTGACATGAGTTGATGAGATGGAGAGAAATCTGCCGTGATAGCCCCTGATGACCTATTTCCTTCAAGAACGTTCATCAAGCATCGCTGCTGTGCCAGATGGACGGGACTGAGAGCCGCTCCCGCCCCTGGAAGCCCCAGGGCATGGAGAATTCTGCCTAGTGTTGTGAGCTCCTGCTTCAGAGCAGTCCTGCTGGAAATCTCCCCCCCCCCCATCCTTAAACACTGCCATCCTCAGAGACTCTGGGTCTCCGGGATCCTGTGCATGTTCCGGGCCCTCCTGAAGGCACTGTGTTCTCCCTGCAGCCCCCAGCTCATGCCGCCCCGCCTCCCTGCCTCCCTCTCCTTCTCCTCCCCCATTGGACTGGTCACTGCTCCCCTGAGAAGAGGCCTCTTCACCCTGGGCCTCCTTCGGACCCCTCTGGGCTAGGTAGTCCTGCCTCCAGCACGAGCAGGTGCGAGCCTCCTGGTGGGTCGGTTGTATGGTGATGAATTCTTTGATCTCTGTGGCCAGAACGCAGGCTCTGGGGGAGCAAGGGTGCTGCTTGTCTTGTTCATGTGTCTCTCCAGATGCTGGCATCGGTGAAGTCTCATAAATATCACTGAATGAACGAATGAGCACGTAAACCAGCAGATGTTTGTAAGTCTACAGTTCCACTTGTTTCTTTGAAATCAAAGTCTGCTGTATACCCAGCCATGAAAGTCTAGTCCCCCTGCATTACCCAAGGTGGGTGGAGGCTGTGTAGCCTGGGGCTCACCCAGAGGGGGGCTGCCCAGTCCCCCAAGTCAGCCGACCTCTCCTCTGTCGTCCACACTGCTGAGTGCAGGGTCAGTGGAGAGGGTGAGCCTCTGTGCCAGGTGCCTCTTCCTGGAGAGAGGTGCCTCTCTTTCTGAGTGATGGGCGGACAGGACTTTGGGAACATGGAGGACCCGTGGGTGGGAGTCTGTCAGATGGGGGGTGTGCCAGGCCATCAGTCAGGTGTAAGCATGGCTGTGCTCGCTACCTGCTCAGTTGTGAACCCTGAGATGTATTTTGGTGAGAGAAGGAAGACCAGGAGCTCATCCTGGTGACACTGGGTCCTGGAGAATGGCAGTCCCGGAGAGCCCGGGCTCCATTCCCAACGCCCCACCATGTTCTGTCCATGTGCCTTCCACGTTCCCTCCAGGGGCCCATATTTACCTCTTTCTCTGTGACAGGCCTGGGTTTTTTTGCTTCTTGTCTCTGTATCCTGTCCATTGTCATGTTTCTTCCATAGTTTTCATGTCACTGTAATTAAAAATGAGAATTTTAGTTATGTAAGTTGCACTGAAGGAGTCAAGGAAGGGCTTGGTGGCCCGTCCCCTTGGCTCTCCCAGCTTCTCCATGGTCTCAGGACAAAAGACACACAGGCAGGGATTGTCTCTCTTTAGGGGTGATCACATCTGAAAGAGGAACCGCTCTGCTCTTCACTCTTTAACCACCCTTCCCTGGGACAGCGGGGGCAACACTTCCCTTTCAAGGCCATGCCGTGGTTACTAAAGAAGTCACGCAGGGGCGCCTGGGGGGCTCAGTCGGTCAAGCGGCAGGCTCTGGATTTAGGCTCAGGTCATGATCTCAGGGTTCTGGGATCGCGCTTCCCAGGAGCTCCGAGAAGCATGACCGTTCATTTAGATCAAAAGACCGTTCGTAGTGAATCCACTCATTCCCAAGTCCAGGTCTCGTTGTGCATTTACAGAGGGTAAGGTTCACCGCTGTCAGCGGTCCCATTAGCAGATGAATTTCACGAACCGTCCAATGATGCGAGCTGTAGATCCGTGTCCTTTTCAAACAGTGATGTTTCCAACAGAAATTGAGATAATGCCCATAGTGGTTCTGCTGTTTTTCATCCATTTCACGGAATCCAGATACAGCTGGGAGGCCCCTTCCGTGAAAGGTGAGCGCCTGGCATGATGGCTAATGTCACTGGAAATGCAATGAAAGAATTCCACACTGATGATGTGTTTATTTATTTTGTGGGATAATATAAATAAATACATGTTGGCGGGGCTCAGTGTTTGTCGTAAATGTATCACAGTTAGAATGGATTGTGACGTATGGATCATTTTAATTGTGCCCACACGCCAACTAAATATTCTGTCAGTTACAGTAGAAGCGATGGCTGTCAGATTGGACCAACAGTTCCACATACTGAGTGACCGAACTACAAATTGATGTCATGAAGCTGATGCTGAGTTTTTAAAAATACTTTGGCTAGGAGCACGCATGTTCTCTTCCCTGCCCGTCCGATCTCAGAAACGTTTAGCCTTTCAAAATACTTGTTCTGTAAATCAACCTAAGTGCCCTCCAACGATGGTGGAATTTTCTGTAAACAAGGCCCTAAGTGTCGGCTGCATTTTGTTCTAAATTATTTGGAAATATTTAGTAAAAGTATTCAACACACAGAGGAGCAAAAAATACAACCACACACACACACACAGAGAAACAAGAAACTCTCAACGTTTTAAACTTTTAGAGAACTACGACTATTGAAAACGTAAGTTGTGAACAGGAAGACATTAACATCTTTTCCTATAAAAGCAAGGAAGGAATAAAGCAAGTGAAATGATGAGAACTGCCAAGATGCTCATTTGGAAAACTCTGAAGACGATTTTGTAAAAATTTTTAGCTATTAGGGATATTGAAAAATATTTTAAAAGCAAAACATATTAAGAACAGACAAGACTAAGAAATCGATTAAAGTAGGCGAATACGTACTGAGCGCAGGTGTTCTGTTCATGTTCTCATTTTATTTTCATATAACCAATTTAAAAAGGGTTTTTTATTAAAAATATTGCTGAAATGTGCACTGGTGGTTTTGGTTTCTAGCGAGGTTTTTTTTTTTTTTAATTTTTAAAAATGGTTTTCAAAGAGAACTACTTAGTGGGTTCCCATTTTAATAAAACCAAATGCTGACCAACAATGAAATGCCGTAGGAAAGCATAGGACTGGAACTGTCTCTGCCTCTCGTTCGCACTCAGGAGTCCTGTTTCGGGTGAGAAACTACCCGTGGCCATCCCAGGGGCTCTCGTCAAGGCTGGAGCGCATCTTTTTCTCTGCTCCTTTGTGGGGGAGCAGACGGCGTTCTGTAATTGAGAGCAGAAGAGCAGGTGTGATGGGTTGGAGCTGCAGGGGGCAGTCTGGCTCATTCTGCTCCGGGACACCCAGCGTTCCTTTCCATCCCTCAGGACAGGAGGGGTCAGCAGGGTGGCCCCTCCTCAAAGGCACCGGCTCAGGGTCGGCTCCACATGCTCAAAAGCCCCGAAGTTCCCAGTCAGCTGGGGAGGCCAGCTTGGGTGTGGCAGGAGATGTCCCCTGTCCTGGGGAGGCTCAAGGTCTGGTGGGGAGACCCAACACCCGAACGACTTCAAACAAATCCAGGTGGTATATCCCAGGGAGAAAGAGTGTCTCTGGCTTGCTGGACCTCAGACGCTGGTGAGATCAAGGCAAAGGGGAGAGAGGGGATCGCCCAGTGAGGAGAAGCATGAGAGCAGGAGCTCAGGGAAGTGGACAGAGGTCAGGAGAATCCTTGCCCTGCCTTGGGGTCTCCACCTCCACGCGCCTCTTCTCCTCCTCCTGTTCCCTGGCTGCCATTTTCTAGACTCCCAGCCCAGCTCCTCGTCCCCCTCTTCCCCCGTCCCTAAGTGTAGCGGGCTCCTTCAGCTTGGCACCACCACCTCACGTCTGCCCCTCTGCACACCCCCGGAGTGAACTCACCCACACGCAGAGCCTTCAGGCCACACTCCCGTCCCGCCAAGCCCTAGGCCCTGAACACAGTTCCTGTTGGCACTCTCCTCTAGAATGCTCCAGAACCCTGAGATGCAACAGGCTGTCTCGGAGGACAGCAGGGCATTTCTCATGGGATTGCTGAGAGGGATGGGGAGTTAACTTACCTCGGAACCTCAGATGGCTTATCACACTTCACGGGAGCTTGGTAAATGGGAACTTATATTATTGTTTTATACTTCAAGCCCAAATCATTTTTATTCTCAGACTAGGGACCCCATTCTCCCGATTCAGCTAATGAATGACGCCTTGTCCCACTCCCAAGACGGAAATCCCAGCACGTTTGATGCCCTACTCATGACCCCATCCAGCTGAATACCATTCACGTGGATTCTGCCTTTGAAACCCCTTTCGAATCCCCCTCTTCTTGACATTCGCATTGTCCTGGCTTAGTCCGACCTCCTTACTCTGCTGCGGAGGCCAGCATGTGTCAAATTCTATGTGCGTGGGAAGCATGTGGGGGTCTCATGAAGATGTGGGAGGCCTGGTGGTACCCGAGATGCTGTGTCCCTAGCAAGCTCCCAGGGGCTGCCCGTGCCCCCAGCCACTCCGGGGCAGCAGAGGCTGATGCCGTGTCTCTTGTGGCTCCTGACCGGCTTCCCGTGCTCCCTCTGGAAACTTCAGTGGCCGCTCATTGCTCACAGCTGCAGTTGTCAACCGCGGCCCATACAAAACCTGTCACTGCCCCTATATTTGTATATCATGCATCTGGAGTTGGGCCCAGGAACTGGCATCTTTTTATCATGCACTCAAGTGGTTCTAATAAGATAGGTTGTTGATGGAAACGGAGACTCGAACACCAAACTAAGCTCTTGAACATGACTTTCAAGGGCCTTTTGGACTCAGTCCTGGGCAGAGCGAATCATTGCTTTGTCACCTTCCTTCCTGGGCACTATGGCCATGCATCTCTGGAAAGTGGGGCTGCAGGGGTGACTGTTCTTCTGCACGTCCTTCCAGCTTCGTGAAGTTGCGTTGGGGCAGGACTGGACCAGCTCCAGGACCCGGCTTGCCCCACAAAGAGTATGAAAAAAGCATCAGATGGAGTGAAAAGGCAATTCTGATCAAACTGATAGCAGGCTGACTTTCCATAGGAGTAAAAATAAAGGCTGCTTTGTGGGACACTATTTTGATAATCTCAGTTCTGAGATCCGACGTGTTTTATGCTCACAGTACTTAACATATTTGGTAGACTCCATACAAATCCTTAAAATTCACTATGGATTGAACTACCGTTTCAAGGGTTATTTTTGTGCGGATTCGTGTCTGTGCTTGTTGGTAGCTTGCACAAACCCTGTGAGGGTGAATAGCCAGGGACAGGAAAGTTGTCATCTGCCTGGAAATACAAATGCCACAATCAAGGGACTCGCGGGGTTTGGATTCTGCAAGGTTTAGTGCCCTCTGCTGGTCATAGCGGGCAAATCACCTGCCACTCCAGGGGGCACTGCTGACCCCATTGTATGGGATGTGTGATGAGATGGCCCTCATCTGGCTCAAAAATGTCAGCTTTCTCTTAGATCGTTGAACATTTGGCAAGGAAGGTTTTGAATGAATGCATATAACACGAAAAAATGATTCAACTAGGAAGTCTGAATCTCTGGGTTGTATTAAACCAGTGAATACTTCCTCTGTAGCTTATTCAGTTACCTAAAAACTTTGCTCAAGAACAGATTCTGTTTAGTGCCATCTACGCAGAGCTGCCCATCAGGGCTTGAGGGCTTTTGTCTCTGGAGGTCCTGGGTTCGAATCGTGACTCCTCCTTCTCCTCTGACCCGACGTTGGGTCAGTTCCTCATCCTCGTGGGGACTCAGTTTCTCAGTCCTGGAGGGTTATTGTGAGGGCAGTGCCCATAAGAAGGGCCTAGCCATGGTAGGTGCTCCTGGGATAAGAGCTAGTGTGTGTGTGTGTGTGTGTGTGTGTGTGTGTGACTTACTTTAAAAGTCTAAAATGTATTTGGGAAAGAAACAAGAGGAAAGAGGTGAAAGTATGGATTGTGACTGTCATCGCTGTCCCGGGATAATTGCAGGCTCAGAATGGTTCCATTTCAGCAGTGGTGATTGCTGAAACATGGTGATTTTTTGCTCATTCAAATGTCTTCTCTAATGACAAGGGACCAGTGTTTCCGGGCCTCGGTCCATTCATGTGGCTCAGTGAGGCTTTTTGCAGGGAAGTGCTGTGTGAGCAGACAGGTACCCAGGCTGACCACGGAGCAGGAGTGCAGGAGGGAGGGAGCCCACACCTCAACCACATGCCTCGTCACCGCCAGGTCTCACTGGGCTCCTGTAGCCACCCACCACCTCCGGTGGTCAGTCCTCCTCTATGCCACCAAGATGGCAATGCCACATTTCCCCAGGAGCTAAGGTTATTTTGGCAAAATGGGGCACCAAGTGGGGATCTGAGGTGGGCCTTACAGGTCTGGGTGAAAGAGCCTTTTCCCGTGTTGAACCGCATTGCATTCACCCACCCACCAAATAAAGACTTATCTCTGTCCCCAGGGGGCCCACATGACTCCATCAGAAAGGAGCTGATGGCAGCCCCTCCTGGGGGAGGAGGGGGCTTCCCCCTGCCTCACTTGCAGGCTCAGACGGGAGGCAAGGCCAACCCCCCCCCACCCGGAGCCATGCCGGAAGTTCAGGAGAGCAGCAGGCAAAGTGCGAGGTTGGAAGGGACACTGACCAGGCTGGTCTGCTCATCCCCAGGGGAGAGGGAGGGGCTGGCCTTTGAAAGGTCCATCAGGCTCCAGAGCGTGGGAAAGGCCCCCACTCAGAAAAAGGACCGGTGGTGTAGATTGTGGTTGTGGCCGGGGGGGACAGCAGAGGTGGACCTGTGCAGGTGGGCCAGACCCCCACTTCCCAGCCCCCCGTCCCCTAGCTCTGTGACCACCTACCAGTTAACCTCAGTCCTGAGCCCACGATTCATCCCAAGGGGGCTGCTCTTCTCTGGGCTGTCGTGATGCAAAATGGAAATGCTACACCCCTGTCACGGCAGACACCACGGAAGGAACCCAAACTGTTGAGCTGATCATTACTGTGTGGCAGTCTACAAGCCGTGGGTAAAGGACCTCGCAGAGGCTCTGTGAAGCTGCCTCTCCCGGCATTTTCAGACTTTACCCTCCCTGGACACCCCCATATCCTTGTTCACCTCCCCTCTCTCTGCAAAACCAGACAAACAAACAAGAAAGGAAATTAGGGGCTCCTGGGTGTCTCAGTCGCTTGAGCATATGCGTTTGGCTCAGTCGTGATCCCAGGGTCCTGGGATCGAGCCCCGTGTCAGGCTCCCTGTTTGCGTGCTTGCCAGCTTGCCCCTCCCCCTCTACTGCTCCCCTGCTTGCATGCTCTCCCTGTCAAATAAATGGATAAATAGAATCTTAAAAAAAAAAAAAGAAAAAGAAAAGAAAGCAAGGAAGGAAATTAACCGGAACAGCAAGAGCTTTTATAACCTGATAATAGTTCTTGGAGTTACTAACCTGGCTCGTCCCAAGGTGAGATTATTTCCCAAGTGCAGGAATAAACTGTGCCGGGGGAGGTCCACAGACCCCCTCCCTGACTCAGACCAACACAGCAACGCTCCGAAGCATGCCCACCGTTGTCCCGTCCCCAGTCCTCCCTGTCCTCCACGAGTTGCCCTTCCCAGCGGAGGGCCCGGCCGCCCGAGGTGCGTGGTGGGGAGCCCTCTGAGCCTGTCCCTACTTCTTGCAGGTTCGCCATGGAGCCCTTCTGTCCTCTCCTGCTGGCGGGTGTTAGCTTGCCGCTCGCCAAGGCTCTCAAGGGCAACGAGACCACCTCGGCTGTCAGCAACCAGACCTCGACAACCTCAGGTGAGGACCCGGTTTCCTGCCCCTGCCCTGCCCTGCCCTTGCCACCCGCCCCTCCCGGTGGGCTCTCAGGACTGGGATGACACGGCTGAGGGAGGAGACACCCCGTGTGGCTGACTTCCTTAGCGAGCAGAGCATCCAGCACGTAACTCCTGTCAACACCTGCTGGCCAGACAAGCCAGTTGTTGGGAGTGTGAGCAGAGCGAAGCTTAGCACCTGGACGGCAGCGAACAGGACCCCGTGCCGAGAGTTGGGTCAGCTTCGGTGGGAGGCAGGAGAGCAGGGGTTAATAATCCCACACCNTGTCCCTAGCAAGCTCCCAGGGGCTGCCCGTGCCCCCAGCCACTCCGGGGCAGCAGAGGCTGATGCCGTGTCTCTTGTGGCTCCTGACCGGCTTCCCGTGCTCCCTCTGGAAACTTCAGTGGCCGCTCATTGCTCACAGCTGCAGTTGTCAACCGCGGCCCATACAAAACCTGTCACTGCCCCTATATTTGTATATCATGCATCTGGAGTTGGGCCCAGGAACTGGCATCTTTTTATCATGCACTCAAGTGGTTCTAATAAGATAGGTTGTTGATGGAAACGGAGACTCGAACATCAAACTAAGCTCTTGAACATGACTTTCAAGGGCCTTTTGGACTCAGTCCTGGGCAGAGCGAATCATTGCTTTGTCACCTTCCTTCCTGGGCACTATGGCCATGCATCTCTGGAAAGTGGGGCTGCAGGGGTGACTGTTCTTCTGCACGTCCTTCCAGCTTCGTGAAGTTGCGTTGGGGCAGGACTGGACCAGCTCCAGGACCCGGCTTGCCCCACAAAGAGTATGAAAAAAGCATCAGATGGAGTGAAAAGGCAATTCTGATCAAACTGATAGCAGGCTGACTTTCCATAGGAGTAAAAATAAAGGCTGCTTTGTGGGACACTATTTTGATAATCTCAGTTCTGAGATCCGACGTGTTTTATGCTCACAGTACTTAACATATTTGGTAGACTCCATACAAATCCTTAAAATTCACTATGGATTGAACTACCGTTTCAAGGGTTATTTTTGTGCGGATTCGTGTCTGTACTTGTTGGTAGCTTGCACAAACCCTGTGAGGGTGAATAGCCAGGGACAGGAAAGTTGTCATCTGCCTGGAAATACAAATGCCACAATCAAGGGACTCGCGGGGTTTGGATTCTGCAAGGTTTAGTGCCCTCTGCTGGTCATAGCGGGCAAATCACCTGCCACTCCAGGGGGCACTGCTGACCCCATTGTATGGGATGTGTGATGAGATGGCCCTCATCTGGCTCAAAAATGTCAGCTTTCTCTTAGATCGTTGAACATTTGGCAAGGAAGGTTTTGAATGAATGCATATAACACGAAAAAATGATTCAACTAGGAAGTCTGAATCTCTGGGTTGTATTAAACCAGTGAATACTTCCTCTGTAGCTTATTCAGTTACCTAAAAACTTTGCTCAAGAACAGATTCTGTTTAGTGCCATCTACGCAGAGCTGCCCATCAGGGCTTGAGGGCTTTTGTCTCTGGAGGTCCTGGGTTCGAATCGTGACTCCTCCTTCTCCTCTGACCCGACGTTGGGTCAGTTCCTCATCCTCGTGGGGACTCAGTTTCTCAGTCCTGGAGGGTTATTGTGAGGGCAGTGCCCATAAGAAGGGCCTAGCCATGGTAGGTGCTCCTGGGATAAGAGCTAGTGTGTGTGTGTGTGTGTGTGTGTGTGTGTGTGACTTACTTTAAAAGTCTAAAATGTATTTGGGAAAGAAACAAGAGGAAAGAGGTGAAAGTATGGATTGTGACTGTCATCGCTGTCCCGGGATAATTGCAGGCTCAGAATGGTTCCATTTCAGCAGTGGTGATTGCTGAAACATGGTGATTTTTTGCTCATTCAAATGTCTTCTCTAATGACAAGGGACCAGTGTTTCCGGGCCTCGGTCCATTCATGTGGCTCAGTGAGGCTTTTTGCAGGGAAGTGCTGTGTGAGCAGACAGGTACCCAGGCTGACCACGGAGCAGGAGTGCAGGAGGGAGGGAGCCCACACCTCAACCACATGCCTCGTCACCGCCAGGTCTCACTGGGCTCCTGTAGCCACCCACCACCTCCGGTGGTCAGTCCTCCTCTATGCCACCAAGATGGCAATGCCACATTTCCCCAGGAGCTAAGGTTATTTTGGCAAAATGGGGCACCAAGTGGGGATCTGAGGTGGGCCTTACAGGTCTGGGTGAAAGAGCCTTTTCCCGTGTTGAACCGCATTGCATTCACCCACCCACCAAATAAAGACTTATCTCTGTCCCCAGGGGGCCCACATGACTCCATCAGAAAGGAGCTGATGGCAGCCCCTCCTGGGGGAGGAGGGGGCTTCCCCCTGCCTCACTTGCAGGCTCAGACGGGAGGCAAGGCCAACCCCCCCCCACCCGGAGCCATGCCGGAAGTTCAGGAGAGCAGCAGGCAAAGTGCGAGGTTGGAAGGGACACTGACCAGGCTGGTCTGCTCATCCCCATTGGGGAGAGGGAGGGGCTGGCCTTTGAAAGGTCCATCAGGCTCCAGAGCGTGGGAAAGGCCCCCACTCAGAAAAAGGACCGGTGGTGTAGATTGTGGTTGTGGCCGGGGGGGACAGCAGAGGTGGACCTGTGCAGGTGGGCCAGACCCCCACTTCCCAGCCCCCCGTCCCCTAGCTCTGTGACCACCTACCAGTTAACCTCAGTCCTGAGCCCACGATTCATCCCAAGGGGGCTGCTCTTCTCTGGGCTGTCGTGATGCAAAATGGAAATGCTACACCCCTGTCACGGCAGACACCACGGAAGGAACCCAAACTGTTGAGCTGATCATTACTGTGTGGCAGTCTACAAGCCGTGGGTAAAGGACCTCGCAGAGGCTCTGTGAAGCTGCCTCTCCCGGCATTTTCAGACTTTACCCTCCCTGGACACCCCCATATCCTTGTTCACCTCCCCTCTCTCTGCAAAACCAGACAAACAAACAAGAAAGGAAATTAGGGGCTCCTGGGTGTCTCAGTCGCTTGAGCATATGCGTTTGGCTCAGTCGTGATCCCAGGGTCCTGGGATCGAGCCCCGTGTCAGGCTCCCTGTTTGCGTGCTTGCCAGCTTGCCCCTCCCCCTCTACTGCTCCCCTGCTTGCATGCTCTCCCTGTCAAATAAATGGATAAATAGAATCTTAAAAAAAAAAAAAGAAAAAGAAAAGAAAGCAAGGAAGGAAATTAACCGGAACAGCAAGAGCTTTTATAACCTGATAATAGTTCTTGGAGTTACTAACCTGGCTCGTCCCAAGGTGAGATTATTTCCCAAGTGCAGGAATAAACTGTGCCGGGGGAGGTCCACAGACCCCCTCCCTGACTCAGACCAACACAGCAACGCTCCGAAGCATGCCCACCGTTGTCCCGTCCCCAGTCCTCCCTGTCCTCCACGAGTTGCCCTTCCCAGCGGAGGGCCCGGCCGCCCGAGGTGCGTGGTGGGGAGCCCTCTGAGCCTGTCCCTACTTCTTGCAGGTTCGCCATGGAGCCCTTCTGTCCTCTCCTGCTGGCGGGTGTTAGCTTGCCGCTCGCCAAGGCTCTCAAGGGCAACGAGACCACCTCGGCTGTCAGCAACCAGACCTCGACAACCTCAGGTGAGGACCCGGTTTCCTGCCCCTGCCCTGCCCTGCCCTTGCCACCCGCCCCTCCCGGTGGGCTCTCAGGACTGGGATGACACGGCTGAGGGAGGAGACACCCCGTGTGGCTGACTTCCTTAGCGAGCAGAGCATCCAGCACGTAACTCCTGTCAACACCTGCTGGCCAGACAAGCCAGTTGTTGGGAGTGTGAGCAGAGCGAAGCTTAGCACCTGGACGGCAGCGAACAGGACCCCGTGCCGAGAGTTGGGTCAGCTTCGGTGGGAGGCAGGAGAGCAGGGGTTAATAATCCCACACCCCCCACCCTGGTGGGGAGCCGATTCAGACAACCCTGAAGGAACACTGATGAGTCCGTAGGGGACATTTATGTACTGACATGACCGTTGATGCGATCAAGAAGTTAGTATTGATATTCTTAGGCAAGATATTGGTACAGCAGTTAGATTTATACTTTTAAAAGAAGAGCCCTTACTTCTTAGAGAGGCGCGTTGAAGTCCTTACGAGTGAAACAGCACGAGCTCTAGGAGTGACCTGAAGAAGAGTAAGTGGAGAGCAGGAGGTGGGGGGGGGCACAGACCAACGCGGCCGCCTCATCCTGATCAGAAAGGGGGTGGCAGACATGCGGGGGTTCATTGCTCTGTTCTCCTGCCTTTTCCATATTTTGAAAGTGAGGGACAAGAAAGCGTGAACAGACACAGGGGACGACATGGGGGAATCCCAGGAACCCGCTAAGTGGAAGAAGCCAGACACGAGACCCCGTGTCGTATGGCTCCGTTGACGGGAAATGCCCGGAATAGAGAAGCTGATAGAAGAGAAGGGACAGGGGCGCTAAGCAGGGCTTAGGGGACAAACACCAAGTGACCGCAGGTGGCCGAGAGGTGGGTGGGAATGTTCTGAAATGCTGTGGCAGCAAAACTCTGTGAATTAGCTAAAAACCACTGAATCATATGCTTAAGATGGGTGAGTTTGTGGTATGTAAAGTTTGCATCAGTAAAATGAAGTAAATGCCGGGCAAAGNGGGGGAGGAGGAGGAAAGGAGGAGGAAAGGAGGAGGGGGGGAGGAGGAGGAAAGGGGAGGAAAGGAGGAGGAGGAGCAGCGAGAGCCGACGCTCTTGAGTCAGGTGGCGCTTGTTCGGTTCCAGCTCTGCCGCTTGTTGGCCGAGTGACCCAGAGGAAGTTCCTGAGCCTCTTCGTGCCTCCGTGTCCCCGTCTGTGAGACGGAGGTAGTAATAGTCCTACTACTCAGCAATGCTGTGAGGATTAAGGAGACAGCCGAGCTGGGGTGCAGGAGCCCGTCCACGGGGCCGCTGCTGTGGTTGGCAGGAGACCGCGCCAGCGGAGGCCCGTCCCCCAGCCAGTCTCTGACTGCCCAGGCAGTTGGCTCTTCAGTGTCCCTTGATATCTCCTCCTTGGATGTGTGCCCAACACAGACAGGCCTGACCGGCGAGGTCAGGGTACCCAAGGACTGAACACGGATTCCTGGGCCACCCCACACCCCTCTGGTAGACGGAGGCCTGTCTGTGGCCGCCAGCTCCGGCCTGTGGCCAGGGTAGCAGGAACCGGTAACCAGCAAGGCCTCGTCTCCTGAGTGTGCCTCGGGGCCTCTTGCCAGCTCCCACATGCCTGCTCCGTCCCCTCTTCCCTCTCCATTCCGGAGACTCCCAGGCTAAAACTCAAGGACTTCTCTGATATGGCATTACTTGGTGAATTGTTTAGTGTTCTCCAGAGACACAGAATCTGTAAGATGTGTATTTATATTTTCATTTATATCTGTACCTGTATCTATATCTGTATTTATACTTATTATAAGGAATCGGGTCACACAATTGTGGAGGTTGTCAAGTCCAAAATATGCAGAGCCAGTGTCCCAGTTTGAGTTTGAAGGCTGGCAAGTGGCTACAGAACCAAAGAGTGATGTCCCAGTTGGAAGGCAATCAGGCAGGAAGAATTCCCTGCACTCACAGAAGGCTCAGCACTTTTGTTCTATGCGGGCCTTCAACTGATTGGATGTGGCCCACCCACAATGGGTGGGGGGTGTGCTCTTCTTTTTTGAGACCACCAATTTAAATGCTGAATCTCATCCAAAAAGCACCTCCTCTAGAAACACCCAGAACAATGTTTGACCAAATATCTGGCAGCTCGTGGCCCAGCTAAGTTGACACAAAATAATTAAGCATCCTAGTTGCTTATCACAAGGCCTTGAGAAAACAGAAATTACCACCTTCCCTCCAGAAGAGAAAGTTTGGGTGAGGTGATTAGAAGTGGCACCATTCGGGCTGGGGTCAGGGGGTTGAGCCCCCATGCAACTCAGGAGCTTTGCATGATTTTCTAACCCCACACATGTCCTACAAATGTACCCTTAGCCCCCAGGAGGAGGGAGAGGTGGAGCTCAGTCCCTGACGCCAGCCCCCAGCGAGGACAGCAAGAGCAGCACTGTCCTTGCATGGAAAGCCAGAGAAATCCAAAACCACATAAAAGAAAAGACAGAAGCTCCCAGCACATGGACGCTGCATTTGTCGTGCCGCCTCTTTGTCAGCTGGCCTCCGGGTGCCAGGTCACTGAGGTCGCTGGCATTATTCCACAGCCTGGGACCTTCCCGACCTGCCTCGAGGACAGTGTGTCCCTGTGCCCGGCAGAGAGGAGCTGGCTGCCGCTGGCCCAAGGCCTAACACCTGCAGAAACACTTAACGACAACAACAGATCTACCAGGCAGAGCATGGTGTGCCCAAAGCAAAGAAGCAAGCATGGAGCTGTGTGGGCGCTCCTACAGGTGACACCCAGGACGTCTGTCGGGGTGACTCAGCCTCACCCCTGGGCCTCTTCAGTTCACTTGAGAGTAAAATGATTGGCTCATAAGACAGCTGTGGGTGTCAGGTGCTCCTTTCAGGAAGAGGGACTGCGGTGTGATCTCGTGCCCATCAGAAGGGATGTGACACTCACAGCTGCTTGCAGCTTCTGCTGGGGGCCTTATGGGCTGAGCAGGGGCTGCTGGTCACACAACCAAGAGGGAAATCGACAGTGGCCCCACTTCAAGATCTCAGTGATACCATGTGGACAGGCTCCATTGACCTAGAATTCCAGGGTGGGGGGAGCCTGTGTGAAGTGCCCTTTGAAACTTTGTTCCCCGAAAGAAGGGTCTTTTGGGATGATTCCAGCACATTGCCACAGTGTACCAATTAATCAGAAATCATTTCGTTTGTTCATTGAGCAAAATGTATTAAAATGTATTCCTTTACACAGGAGTCGAAGGTAAAGATTCACAAACAGTGTAACAAAATGTTGCTGTCCATGTTACAGGAAGGATTCCTAAAAAATTAATAAGAATTAATTAATTAATAAGAAAAAGGTAGCACAGGTAAACGGTGGAGGATGTGACCGAGCCAAAGGCAAATATCGAATTGATGTTTTATTAATCATGAGATGATGCTTAACTCTGTGGAAGTTAGGGAAATGCAAATGGAAGTGGAATTATTTTACTTATCAGATTGACAAAAATTAAAAGAATTGCTCATAGCTGAGAGAAATCGGCTCCATCACCCAGTCTAGGGGAGCATGGCAGCTGGAAGTTTTGCAGGTGGCAATCTAGCAGTTTCTATCACACTTACTGTGTGTGCACACGGATGCATAGAGTCCCCTTCCCGGGCCCTTCTACGGAAGCACTTTCAAGACACACAGAGATGAAGATACGAGATATAAAACTGTAGCTAAGAGCCAAAAAGTTGGAAATAACCTAAATGCCCTTTGAAATCTTGGTTATTCAGAAAGTGGACATCCAAGAAGCAGTTAAACAAAATGAAGAGGCTCATGTGTGCTCGCGCAGAAGCTTTTCCAAGATAGATGACCCAGCGAGGAAGGCCAGTCACAGAGCTGGCCTGATAGCGGATGTCATCCGTTTTTTGTTTTTTTCCACGTTTCACTTGGCCCAGGGGACACGGCCTGCAGAGGCTTTTTTCTGGACCATAGTGTTTCTCAAAACTGCATTTAGGTTAATTATTATCCATATTTAAAAATCAGATAATTTTTTACGTGAAAATATGAATTTCTTCTTTTGGCAAGCTGGCAGAACTGGATACTAAGGTGGGGGAGGGGAGCACTTCTAGTTCTCCCAGCCCCCACCAGTCCTGCTGGCTCCTGAGTGTTCCTACCTGATCTCCGCCCTCCAGAACAGAGGCCACTGCTGACATTTGTCCTTGTGATCTCCGAATTGTGCCCCTGGGCACAGCCCCACTCTGGAGCCCTGGGTCATTCTGCCTGGGTCCTCAGGGGTGTGCTATGGAGACGCCCACCCCGGTCACTGTAGCCTTTACTGGAAGCAGCCTGAGCTGGACCCTGGAGCCTCCTGACAAAGCCCTCCAGGGATGGGCTGTCTGTGGTCCAGGCGCCCCGCAGAGCTCCAGGTCAGGCCCACAACCCTCAGCCACCAGCCCTCAGAAGGGCGTACCAGCCGGTCAGTCACTGCCAAGATGCACGCGGAGCTGGGGCAGCCTGACCTCTGTGCAAATGCAGAAGTGCGGGGAGGAGAAGGGCACCCACCCATGATCTGTGGTTGCATTTGGCAGGGCAGGGATGGAGCCCGGTCTGGGGTGTGGAGTGCCCAGACCCTCGCTGGGGCTGGGCCCAGCTCTGCCCCTTGCTGCCAGGCATCTCCCCCATCAGCCTGCGCTTGAGTTGGCCCCAAGCCCCCCAGCAGAGCCGGGAGGGTACTCCCTAGATGGGCAAGTGTGGAAGCCTCAGGCCAGGTCAGCTCCCCAGGGGAGCTCTGCAGCAGCACGTGGGGCCAGAGGAGAGGGCCTGGCACACACGCTCTTAGCGGCTCAGCCTGGTGTCACCCTGGCTTTGCCCTTCTGCTTGGCTGGTGAGGTCGCTAGTCAGATGGGAGAGGCACTGGCTCCACCTGGGAGGAGGATGTCTTGTTCATTGGCCAGGTTCATGGTGGCCTGGGCCATCTTGTTTCACAGACCAACTGTCTCCCAGGGCACTTGTGCATCAAGTGGTCACTGGGGTCAGTGACTTTTGTCATTTCTTACAAATACCAGCATTAGCCACTTACAGGGGTGGGGGGGGCGCGGAGTCAGCGGGAGGCCCTGGGGGTGGAGGATGCTTACAACCTGGGACAGGAGGTGCAGATTAAGGCCTTTAGAACACAGCAGGAGGGGGTGCCTGGGAGGGGAGGGAGGTTGCAGGTCTTCAGGCCCCTACTGGCCTCAAGGCCATGCTTGGTGCTTCTGGGAACTCAAAGCCAAGGAAGCCCAGTTGTTGCCTCTGAGGGGCTTCCACTGAATCAGAGTGAAGGCAGTGCCCCCAGGGCCTGTTCACTCCGGCAGAGTGGGGTCTGTGCTTACAGAGACCCTCTGCGATCCACAGGAGGGGAGCCAAGTGGGCTTCCTAGAGGAGGGGGCATTTGATATACTCCTTGAGAGCGGGACATTTTGGTGAGGAGAGGGCAGCATGGCAGTCTGGGGAGGCAGGGGCTCAGTCAGAACTTCAGGGGAGCGGTGGCAGCCAGGTCGCCAGAGCCCCTCAGAGTGTGGGCTCGCTGGGCGGGTCCTGGGCAGCCACAAGGCAGCTGCTCTTCGTCCAAGGACGTGGGACCTTCTGAATGAGGAAAGTCAACCTGGACCAGTAGGACTGGGAGCTCAGAGCTCCGGAAGACCTGATCGTGGCATGGCCGTAGACCTCCGCCTGACCCAAGGGCCAAGCTGCACCCCATGCCTGAGCTCATGCCCAAGGTCCCGGGAGCTCCCCACGCTGCCCTCAGATAGAACAGCGAGGCAACTAATCCTCTACTCTCCTCTGCCTCCCCATGAGGGGGAGAGGCAGGCGCCCCAGGATCCCAGGGAAACAGGTTACTTGCGGATGAGGGGATCCCCGTTGTGCCTTCACTGCCCCTCCCCAGGGAGCCGGAGACATAGTCACCGGCCCCTCAGTTCAAGCTCCCTTCCCTGTATTAATGCTACCCATCTCCTCAGTGGTGAGCACGGTGGACCAGGACGGTGGCCTGCAGTGCAGACTCTAAAGTGAGGTGCAGGTGTGCACGAAGGATGACGGAGGAGGTTCTGGTATCAGGCAAGAAGTTCTAATGCGATGGCGGAGCAACTGATTTGCAAACTGCAAAGGGCAGTCTAGTGTTGGGGCTCTTTCTTTGCCCAAACCCCACTTTCCCCGTTGTCTGAGTCCTTGCCTCGGGTCCCCCGTTGGAATGGGGACCGGCTCTGCCCGCAGGCCCTCCTGACCAGGGCGCACCCCAGCCCCTGCTGGCCTGGCTGCTGCTGCCTCTGCTGCTCTTCGTCCTCCTCCTGCTCCTCGCCGCCTACTTCTTCAGGTAGGAGTGTCCCCGGGGCGCAGGCGGACTTGCCCCGACCAGCTCTGAAGAGGAAATGAGCTCCTCGAGGCTGCAGGGCGGGTGTGGGCCCAGGCAGAGGGTGGCAGGGCTGGGGACGGGCGGGGTTGGGGACCCGAGGGACTGGGGACCGGAGGCCGGGGTGGCTCATCCCAGCCATGAGCAGCAGGAAGAGCTTCTCCCGGCTCACCTGGTGGGTATCGCTGCGAAGGGCCCTGCCTTCCGGGAAATGTCCCTGGGCCGGAAGCTAACTGGTCTGTGTCTCCAAGGTTCAGGAAGCAGAGGAAAGCCGTGGTCAGCGCCAATGACAAGAAGATGCCCAACGGAATCCTGGAAGAGCAAGGT